>NW_026889785.1:6525000-6820000 GCF_033153115.1 Saccostrea echinata
CCCCCCCAAAAAAAAAAAACGATGACCCATTATATTTTAAAAATCTAGTAACAGCATTCAATTTATATCAGTTTTATGAAAATTGAGCCTTGTGTTGATCAGAATAGATTTCGCTAGCTGTTACAGTATTCGGATTTTGTCAATTTTGTATGGAAATGATAATAAGCATTACACAAATTTAACAAAAATTAGAAAAAATTGTGAAAAATGAATTTATTGATTTTTAAATTTTTAAAAAATATTTATTGATATCCATGTAGGCATTTGGCTCGGCCTCCCCCTCCCCCAGTTTTGTTGAAATGGAGACAGATACCAGATATATTTCATTAAATAAGTCCAAATACGGGAATGTCCATGATATTCCTCTATTGGACTATCTGGATTTTCATGTCGGTCTTTCAAAAGCAGTGATGAAAGCAGAGATCTTTAATTCATAACTTAAGTTGATTTTTTTAATGTGAAAATTGTAGATTTTTCTTTTAGAAACAGAGAGCCATGGTTAATTTCATTGAAAATATTACATCTACATACTAGCGATCAATTTTGATTTCTGAATTACTTTCAGAGAAAGGGTCTAGGAAATTATTTCATTGCTGTTGTGTGTTTCAGATGAATGATATTGTTCAGTTGCAATAATATGTTTGATTGTATTTAAGAGGGATATAACTGAATATTAATTAAGTAACGAGACTTCTATATATGTACATAGAATATCTCTATAATGGGGCTTCTCTGTATTTACGGAGAATATCCCAGTAAAGGGGCTTCTCTGTATTTACGGAGAATATCCCAGTAAAGGGGCTTCCGTGTATTTAGGGAGAATATCCCAGTAACCGGGCCTCTCTGTATTTACGGAGAATACCCCAGTAACCGGGCTTCTGTGTTTTGAGGGAGAATATCCCAGTAACATGGTTTCTCTGTATTTACGGAGAATATCCTCGTAACCGGGCTTCTCTGTATTTAGGGAGAATATCCCAATAACCGGGCTTCTCTGTAGTTATGGAGTATTTATGGAGAATATCCCAGTAACGGGGCTTCTCTGTATTTACGGAGAATATCCCAGTAACCGGACTTCTCTGTATTTACGGTGAATATCCCAGTAAGAGCGTCTTCCTGAAGAGAGAGAGAGAGAGAGAGATGTTGATAGATTAGAACATACGAAAAATTATCTTCTGAAATCAATTCTCTTGGATTTTTGGTTATATTGAAAATAAGTCATAATAAACTGTTTAAATATATCATAAAACGTCTGCAGTCTTTCCTTGCTGATATTCGCTGATAGATCGTGGGGAAAAAATCAAAATGTCCCTATTGTTTCCACTTCTTTAACAAAGTAGATAGACGTTCGGTTATCGTGCCATGTCTGCGACAATGACAAGACGCATGAACATTTTTCAAAACAAACGAATAACAACAAAAGGTAAACTGAAAACATTGCAGTCTGAGTGATAACCAAAACTCATTCACTTACATTGAACCACTATTGCCACTTTGTGATAATTTTTAACAGAATTATATATTTAATACGAAATCTTATCTCGGTTATACTAAAATCGGTAAGTGAGGACGTAAAATTTAATATATATTTAATTCAAAACCTAAATCAATCATTTTTTAGCAATATATGTAAACAAAGTGAAAAACTAGGGAGATTCATGAGTAATATTTTGAACATAAGTTTGACTTAGTTAAGACCTGGCTTAATTCGTTTTATGTTACGGTTTAAGACAAACTTAAGTAGTACTTAGGCGGGTCCTAAGATTGCACCTTAAACATACTTATCACCCTACTTAAGTCAAAATATTAGCAAGCTTTATGTTACGAGCCCCTGGTTTCTTTGTATTTACAGAGAATATCCTAGTAAAGGGTCTACTATATGTAGGTACAGCGAATATCCCTACAATGGAGCCTCTCCGTATTTATTGAGAATATCCCAGTAAAGGGGCTTCTGTGCACATACATAGAATATCCCAGTAACTGAGCTTCTGTGCACATACATAGAATATCTCAGTAACGGGGCTTCTGTGCACATACATAGAATATGTCTTCTCTGAGCGTACATAGAATATCTCTGTAATGGGGCTTCTCTGTATTTACGGAGAATATCCCAGTAACGGGGCTTCTCTGAGCGTACATAGAATATCTCTGTAATGGGGCTTCTCTGTATTTACGGAGAATATCCCAGTAACGGGGCTTCTCTGTGCGTACATAGAATATCTCTGTAATGGGGCTTCTCTGTATTTACGGAGAATATCCCAGTAAAGGGGCTTCCGTGTATGTACAGAAAATAGATCTCTTAAGGGGACTTCTTTGTATGTACAGAGAATATCCCAGTAACAGGGATTCTTAGTATTTACATGGAATATCCCAGTAACCTGGCTTCTGTATATTTACAGGGAATATCCCAGTTACCGGGCTTCTTCGTACGTACAGAGAATATTACAGTTACCAGGCTTTTTTATATGTACAGAGAATATCCCAGTAACTGGGCTTCTCTTTACGTACAGAGAATATGCTAGTATCTACAGTATTCAAGGCAGCTATAATTGTTATAAAAAGTCGGTGAAAGAGTATGCCATTTTGTAATGATTGTAGAGTCTAAGATGAATATGAGATGAATTAATTTTGATTGAAAGTAACATGATAATTTTTTAAGTTGTTATTGTAATTTTGTTATTCAGAATGATTCAATAAAATAGAGGTGTTAACACATTCTGCAAATGAAATACATGTAGGAACATTAAAGTATAGGTAAGAAGACTAAGATGTAGATTTCTGTCTTACCAAGTTTATCTACTTTGATATCCCAGAGTTCTTAGAATCACGTAAATTTTAGAATAAACACTGATACATATTGGAAAAACTTTTTTTCAACCTCATACATTATTCAACCTCATACATTCAGGTATAAATTTGCCACTTCGTTTCTTGTCAGGATCACTGCAGTCTGCAGGTGGGATGTTGACTGAGTCTAAAACAAAAACAAATTTGAGTAATAAAATTATAATTAAATACTTAACTAAACTAAAAATAAAATACATGTAATATCAAACCTGAAGAATGTTCCTGAGGAAAGACAGAAGAAAGATTCCTCAATCGAAACTTTTTTTCTGCTGTTGAACCTGAAATATACAATAAATGAACTTACCAAGGGATATCTAAGGGTTCTGGAATTAAATATTGGCAGGGGGAGGGATCTAGAGTCCCCAAACAAGTCAAGGGAAAATTAGGAAATTAAACGAGACTTACCTTGGTAAAGGCGAAGTTTGATTCCAATTATTGGAGTAAATAAAAGGCACTGTAGAGATAAGGTGAATAGTACTGCGCAGCCGCCAAGTCATTGCTTCAAAGCTAAAATTTTTTGGGTTGATAGATTTGCAACAAAACATCAAACCCAAATTCATTTCACTAATAATTTCAAATAGTACATTCACCACCTGCAGGGTGGGAGGGAGGCACCTCATCTCTACAGTGCCTTTTATTTACTCCAATAATTGGAATCAAACTTCGCCTTTACCAAGGTAAGTCTCGTTTAATTTCCTAGTTATTTTTCGTAAACGTCACTTCCGAGATAGGGTGAGTTAACCATGCATCGGACACATACCTTGCTTCGGACAACTTTAAGCAATACACTTTCATTGAACCTGAGTCTCCCCTGTTTTTACTTGTTTCTGTCTTAAAGATGAAGATTTAATCTTTTTAATGATGCCGATTTTTATTTTCATGTTGTGATAAAAATACCACAAGAATGGCCTTGAAATTACGTTATATTTGGCATCATCAAAGGGGAGTAACCAGAATTTTACGATTTTTCAATTTTTAGAGTTGTCGTTCTTTTAAATAGACGTCAACGGAACGGGTCGGTCCTAGGTAAATTTTATCAATAATTGATAATTTTACAGAATTTTTTAAAAAATTTTACTTCAGTGTTTGTATAATATTTTTTAGAGTTGTTTTTAACTAGTAAGTTTATTTCACCGTACATCGGACACAAATTAACCATGCATCGGACACTTTCCGATGCATGGGTAATCACTTCCATTTTAATATAAAACCCAAATGACAGCTGTTTTTTTTTTTACGGAAATAAAAAAAACTCTAAATTTTCAGTGAAAAATACAAATAATCGATATATGACGACTAGAAGTGGACATAATTTATTTCTTTAAACTAGATGATGATAACCCACACGAGACAAAGGCGCGAGTTGCCATATTGCTAATACTGTAATGCCTTTCTAAGGCGATGTGATGCAACTAAAATCTCTTCACATTTGTGGATCGAAATAGTCATTCAAATTTAATTAGAAGGTTAATTTTTAAATAAAAGATAAAAATGTTTCGATTTCACTAATTTTAAAGCACCGAGATCAAGATATGATATTTTTCTGGTTTAAATACCGCATGTCCGATGCATGGTGAATATTGTCCGATCCATGGTGAATTCTGACTTATTTCGAAAAAATCAGTTTTTGATGATATTTTCTCAATGAAGGGAACTCGATTGTGTCAAAAATTTATATTTTAACCACATACTACATGTTAAGTTCCATTTTGATAATATTCGGTCGGTAGCGATATCGCTAGAACTTGTTGAAGTGCGAGAGCGTCCGATGCATGGTGAATTCACCCTAATGTGAATCTTTAAAGCACAACACAAAAAATTTTTCAAACTGAAATCAAATTCTTTATTTTAATTTCAAAACAGCATTTGCATACTTATCATCATTCAGCACAGGTTTGTCATAAAACTCTCTGAAGGTTTCGACATTAGACCAACCTACTTTGGACAAAATATCATCGACAGGAACAAAGTTCTCTTTTGCTTTAGATGCTGATGCTGATCTAACACTATGAGCCTTAAAAATAGTAGTATCAACACCTGCAGAACACATCACTGTTCTTATCCAACGGGCAACAGTATCTCTTGATACTCCCTTGTGTGGTTGTACATAACTGATAAAAAGTAAATCACACTTATTTTTAATTCTTGCAGTCCTTGATAAGTATTCACATAAAACAATATATACACAAAGCCTCCTATCTGGAGGATATGATTTCAAAACCATGTCAGACATACTACTGTTAGGTCTACATGTTTTCAATAAATCACTAAAAGTAAAAACAAAGCTATTTTTTCTTCTCGTCATATTACCAAGTTTCATGCATGAAATAGTTTGTACTCGACTTGCACAAATTAAACTAATTAACATAACTAACTTCAGTGTCAAGTCTTTCAAACTTAAGTATTTTACAGGTGACAATTTTCTCAAATACTTGATAACAATAGATGCATCCCAAGTATGTACATATCGAGATTTTGATGGTCTCAAATTAAAAACACCCTTCATAAATCGTATAACAAGTGGATGACATCCAACAGTAAACCCATCAAAAATCAGTCCAACAGAAGATAAAGCCCCTCGGGCAGTATTAATAGCACTATACCCTAAACCTAGGCGAAAAAGATGTGCTGAAAATTCAATAACAGTTTCTATAGTTGTACAAAATGGATCAATCGATTTTTCACTACAGTACTGAAACCATCTCGTATAAAATGTTTTATATTGTTTCTTGGTTCCCGACTTCCATGATGCCAAAAGGATCGAGGCTGCTTGATGAGAAATTCCTCGTTTTTGGTACTGCAACCGGACAATCGACATGCCATCAGCACTAACGAGTCTTTCAGAGGATGCTGCACATCTGTGCCTGGAAGTGTCAACAGATTGTCCATCACAGGTAAAATCACCGGATGATCCACCAGTTTTTCTAACACACGATTGAACCATGGCTGTGTTGGCCACACTGGAGCCACCAGTACACACTCTGCTTGGTCCTGACAAATCTTCCTCACCACACGTCCAATGAGGCTGAAAGGAGGATTAAGATAACCATAAATGTTTGCCCATGAAAAACTAAATGCATTAACATAACGGGCATCTGGATCTGGATGCCAAGAACAATATACATCAATTTGCTTATTCAACCTTGTTGCAAACAAATCAATTTCAGGTTGTTCCCATCTTAAAACAATTTTATGGAACACAGATTTGCTCAACATCCATTCTATTTGATCATCAAATTTGCGCGACATCATATCTGCTATCAAATTATCTTTACCAGGAATGTGCCATGCACTTAACCACAGATCCCTATTCATACTCCATAGCCAAATTTCTTTTGCAAGTTTATCACATTTTTTAGAACTAATACCACCCATGTTATTGATGTAGGAAATAGCTGTGGTATTGTCCATAAATAATTTGACATTTTTATTTGTTACATCAGAACAAAAGCACTTTAACCCAAAAAAGCAGGCTAATAATTCTAAGTAATTAATATGATTTTCAGATTCATCTGTTGTCCATCTACCCCCCGATTTCAATTCATTCATAACAGCACCCCATCCAAGATGAGAAGCATCAGAAGTTATTGTAAGATCATAGGGTTCATGCAAAATTCTTCTAACTGATGAAGAAATATTAGAAATCCACCAATCTAATTCTAATTTCATTTCTTTTGTTATAATCATGAAAGCATCATAGTCATGTTGTGATTGTACAAGTGCATCAGTTTTTGCTCTTTCCATATCACGATAAAACAGCTGACCAAATTCTACTGCTGAAAAACTAGCCACGACCAATCCAATGACCTTTGCAACTTCTCTAATTGTTTCTCTTGATTTTGTTTGTAATTTTTTACATGCCTCTAAAATAGATTCATTTCTTTCTTCAGTAAGAGAAACTATCATCAATTCAGAATCGATAACATTTCCTAAGAAAATGATTTTTGTACTAGGTGTGAGAACAGACTTCTCATAATTGACTACAAACCCTAGACTCTCTACTAGGGCTAAAGTTTCAGAAACATGATCTTAACACTCTTTAATACAATTGCCAATCAGTAACGAGTCATCAATATACCCAATAATGACATGTCCTAATCTTCTAAGTGTCGCAAAAACAGGCTTCAGTAGTTTTGTAAAGAGTCTAGGTGCACTAGCTAATCCTTGAGCGAGACAAGTATACTGATAAATCTTATTTTTCCATATGAATCTAAGAAACTTTCTATGTTCCTCTGCCACACTGACACTATACTGTAGATTCCTAAATATACGCGAGGAATAAATTATCGCGTAATTACGCGAGAAGCACCACTCGCGAAATAAAATTACTCGCTTTTATTTTTATAGTGCTTTAATGTATGTAAAATCTCTAGATAAATCAACGATTCGCGAATTTTTGTTCTCGCGATTTGACGCCCTTGGGCCATTTCGCGATATTAAGTACTCGCGTAAAATAAGGAATCTACAGTAGTATGCATTGCTAAAGTCAACACTAGCAAAATAACAACCTTGAGTCACTAAATCAAGAGCACTCTCAAAAGTATCCATTTTAAAATGGTGATACACAATGTTTTTGTTAAATTCTTTCAGGTTCAAAATGACTCTATAACTACCATTCCTTTTTAGGTCTAGTGAAAACAGTGGAAATGAAACCATCACTAAGGTCTACATTTTCAGACAATTCTTCAATTACATTCATATCTAATAAAGATTTAATTTCTTTGTCAATCACACATGATTCAGCTGAACTAAAACGTGGCTCAAGAGGTTTTGAATTTTGTACAGGAATTTTATCATCTTTAAATTCCAAATGACAACCTTCCACAATATCTAATATACTTTTATCTGATGTTAACTCTTTCCATTCAGAAGTGAAATTTTTTAGTACACCTGCTCTAAATTCACATACCTTTTCAACTACTTCTGGAGGCGACTCTGCAAGCCTCTTCGCTGGTAGTTTTTTGAATCAGATGAGAAGGATGCAGCATTCGAGTAGGATCCACGACCCCTTGCAGCTCTTCGGACAAAGCGTCCACGTGATCGTCCCCTCATAAAGCGACCACGGAAACTCCCTCTATATCCGATACCAATTTTGTTGCTGATTTTGGAACAGTCTGTGATGTCTTTTACAGTTTTAGGGACATCGTCGCCAAACAAATAGTCTGTATACTTTAAATTATGACTACAAAGGTGAGTATATTCACCCTTCATATCAGGTTTCATAAATTCTCTACGCAACATACACAACTGTCTGTTGGCATGCCCCAGCAATGCCAATGATTCCATAGCATTTCCCAAAAGGTCTAAAATCTCGGGATTGTCACACTTACCGAGCAAATAAGTCATTTTAGTGAGTGCACAAGCACCCTTGATCAACGAAGTCTGAACATTTTGCATCTTCTTATCGGAAGATTTTGTAGTTGGGCTCAAAAAATCCCAAACCATTTGGTTAGTTTTCACAGTCACTAATGCTGAACAGTTTTCAGGACGATTTGTCGTTTTTAGAAGCTCATTATATCGTTCTTCCTCGATTCCCTCTCGGAACCAATCTGTCACGAGATTAGCTAGTTCATCATCAATCGGTTTATCACAAGTCTCTTTAACTTTAAGTTTCTTACCGGCATTGACGTACTTGTTTTCCGTATCAGTCAGAATCTCGTCTAATGCGCGCTTCCTCGAAGCCGCTTCACCGGAAGTACCCGGTTCGTCCGGGGTATCGTCCTGACGATCTTCATATTCTTGGTAATCATAATCATACAGATTTTCTAGCTCTGTCATACGATCGTCTTGTTTCTTTTGATTCTCTTGAATCGCTTTTAATATGTTGAGAATCTCATTCTCGTTATTTGGCGCGGAACTATCATGTCCTCCGCCATGACCACGAGAACACGTGGAAGTGCCAGTCGAAGTCGACGAACTCGACGACGAACGTAAGTTAGACGGTGTCTTCTCCGAAGACGATGATTTGTTCGGGGCTTTTTTCTTTCCCTTGACCGGTGCTTTATCATCGTCAGGGTTAGGAACGTCCGCCATGACGCACGTGGTTTGAACTTTCAAAACCGATGAAGAAATATCTGACCACGTCAGACAAAATCGCCCCCGAATGCTGATCTGACCACGTCAGAAGCGATAATGAACTCTGAAAAAGTTCTAAGAGTATATTGACCTCGTCAATATGTAAAAATATATCAATAAAGATCGAGCAAGTAAGACCATGTCTACTCGCTCCGGCTACTTGCAGTTCAATGACTTGGCGGCTGCGCAGTACTATTCACATTATCTCGGAAGTGACGTTTACGAAAAATAACTCAATACACCCCCTTTCTCTCTCTCTCTCTCAGGCAAAAAGAGAGTAAAAGGTGATTACTGAAGGGGAGTAGAGATTAATAGGCTGCTGCTTACCTAAATTAGGATTATGTAAATATTGTTGTTTTATCCTGTTATCCCTTTGGTTTTAATATAGTAGTGAAGTGTTTGTTTCTTTTATTAATGGGTATTAAACTACATGCATAACTGCCTTTCAAGTGTTACATGTAAGGCCTATTTACACGGTATGATTTGTAAGATGTGACTTGCCACATCTTAAACATCATACCCTGTAAAAAGGAAAGTCATAAGCCAGATATGAAGACAGATGAGGTCAGATGGAATAGAGACATGCTCTATTCTGTCTGGCAAGTCAGATGGTTTCGAACAATCATAGGAAAGGTCAGAAAAGTTGATCTAAATTAGGTAAAATTAACATGTGGATTTTTCTCGAGACTTTTGCTCCAGCTTGATTTTAAGATTAAAATGGCCAAATCTCGGGGGTGCATAGCTGCTATCATTAGGAGACGGAAGGATAGTATGTAGTTGCCGTTTTCCATTGTTAAATTTTAAACACTAAGAAATTTGGAGGGAAATATTAATGAACTACATATCTGACAAATCATACAATATAACTGAAACAATGGAGTCACATGTGAAATCACATCTTACAAGTCAGATAGTGTAAATAGGCTTTTAGAGGAAGGAAGAATAATTAAAACATTTAAAAAATATTAAAATTTTCAGAAATAATTTCAAAGCAGATATAATGGTTCCAGATATCAGCAGGACGGCAGAATGACTGAATAAAATAAGTTTTGTGGTGGCTGTGGGGGAATGGGGATATAAAGGCAACACTTTAAGATATACCTGCACATGTCGAACCTGAACGGTGTCCACAATGCCAATCTTTTCTAATTTCTTTTCAAAATACCTATAATGGTAATTGTAACCTCATTAAAAATAAAATATTTACAATTGTAATTGTAACTTCGTTAGAGATAAAATATTTACAAGGGTAATTGTAACATCAATAGAGATACAATTATATATTTTGATAGTAATTGTTACCTTATTATGTTCCCCAAACGAAGTTTGGGAACATATTGTTTTTACTCTGTTTATTATTATTATTATTATTATTATTTTTCTTCCTGGGTACTTTTTTGTCCGTGAGTGATCTCCGAAACTACACATCCGATTGAGGTGAAACCTTTTTAGGGTTACTAGGCATGTTATGTAGATTTGCGGAACGAAGGTCATTTTGCGAGCACGCGCATGCACGTGCGTGCGCGTGCAATGCGTAAAATGACCAATATACTTGATATAGCTGTAACTTTTATATTTTTTGATAAAATGCTTTGATACTCAGAATATAAGGATATATTAAAAGTATGAACAAGATGACATGGTCAACATGCACATGCATGCACGTGCGCGCACGCGCAAAGCGTAAAATGACCAATTTACTTGATATAGTCGTAACTTTGAAATTTTTTGATGAAATGCTTTGATACTCAAAATATTTATATGTATTTAAAGTGTAGACAAGACGACATGATCATCATGCACATGCATGCATATGCATGCACGTGCGCGCGCGTGCAATGTGTTAAATGACCAATTTACTTAATATAGCCGTACTTTTTATATTTTTTGATGAAAAGCTTTGATATTAAGAATATACAGATATATTAAAAGTGTTGACAGGATGATGTGGCCATCATGCACATGCGCGCGCGTGCAATGTGTTTAATGACCAATATACTTAATATAGCCGTAACTTTTATATTTTTTGATGAAAAGCTTTGATACTAAGAATAAACAGACATATTATAAGTGTAGACAAAATGGCATGGTCATTATGAACATGCATACAGGTGCGCGTGCGCGCAATGCTAAGATGACCAATATACTTGATATAGCCGGAACTTATATATTTTTTGATGAAATGTTTTGATACTGAGAATATAAAGATGCATTTATAGTATAGACGGAATGACATGGTCAACCTGCACATGCATGCACGTGTGCGCGCGCGTGAAATGCGTTATATGACCAATATACTTAATTGCCTTATTTAATGAAGCTTACAGGAAATAAGACACCAAAAGGGAGTTGGGGAGCGTTTGGGGAACATCTGTAACGGTCCCCGTTACAATTAATACTAGTTGGAGATTATGATAAGCACTTAATTTGTGCAGCTTAAAGTATTTATATATACAGTAGCGCCTCTTTAATCCATATGCCCCCGTCCGGAAGGAAATCGTCCGGATAAATGAATGAACCGGATAAGTGAATCACTTCTCAAAACATCCTCTCAAAGTACATGTGCACATACTGGTATCAAATGTGATGGCAAACTTAAACTTGAATACCTTGATTTATTGATTTTATTTTATAAGTAGTAATTAATTTTTAAAAAATCAAATGTTATTTACAGGATGAAAAATTAGATAGGCAATTTTATGCTGAGACTTCCTTTATTAACACAGCTGGAAAATTTTACTTTCTTTCTCTTAGGGGCGTAACTTCATAGGCTGACCAAATTTTGATCCGCTTCTGTTTTATTGTCCTATTTTATAGTTATTCAAGCCCATATGATATGACGGAACTGTTCATCATCTTCATTGAAAATGTTCAAATAACTAACCACGTATAATTATTCATAGGAATAATGAAAATCTCATGGGGAAGATCGTATATTCAATGAATATTTTATTAAATTTTAAGAATATCTTTTACCAATTTTAATTTGCATGAACTGAGTTATACAAACAGGTTTTTTTTTTCTTGGCGTCTTGGCCAACTTCTGTAATTCGGAAATATTTTAATCCTAATAATTTATAGAGGAATCAGTTTGGTCAGTAACTTATGTAAACTTTTTACCTCTGTTCTAAACAATAGACTTATCTTATGGTCAGAATGTAATAATGTTCTTACAGAGGATCTGTTTGGTTTTGAGTCATAATGTAGGATTAATGATGAGATTTTTGCTCTACAATATTTTATTATTCCCTGGTTTTCAAAGATTAAAAGACGTAATTGTGCCTTTGTTGATTTTTAAAAAAGCGTTCAACTCTATTGATAGATCCAAATTTGGTTGAGATTGTCCAAAATTGGTATCCAAAACAAACTTTAGACGTTTTAAAGGGATTATATAAAAATGTTAAAGCACGTGTAACTTCTGGAGGTTTATTGAGTGATATTTTTAGCTGCAAAGCTCATGAAAATGAACTGTAATAGAGCTGTGTTTTATTTGGGTGAATACAGGCTAATTATAGACGCTACACTACCGTTTGGAAATCAAAGGTAACCACCAATCGCCACTTCTGGGGCCTTTCCGACACGCGGAAAAACAACCTCGAATGTATTAAAACAACTCTGCAAGGGAGATTGGTCCGGAAGGTGCAGCGTCCGGATTAAGGGGGCGTCACTGTACAGGTAACTCACAATTTTAGTGATGCTCCTTCGTTCTTGTATTTCCCGTTCATCGAACATGGAAATGAAAGTGTCCGTGACTTGGCACTAAATACAGCCAAATACCAATGGATCCTAAAATTGTTACGAAAGGATCCATTAATTGTTGTTTTTTTTTTTCAAAAAAAGGGGTGGGGTTGGATCGACAGCTTCATAATGAACAAAAGGTATAAACAAAATACAACTAATTAACAATAAAGATTAATATATAACTGTAGTTAGATAATCAGAGAGTCTCAAAATTGATTGAAAATTTAAGTGAAAATAGGTACATTTACTGATCGGTACGATTAGGATGCTTCCGTCCACAATCCTGAAATTAGCTCGTGTGAGCACGTCCTCAAAGGCTAGAATGTTGCATCCAGACAAATCTAAAGGTCGTTGTCTGCTGATCATAAATAAAGGAAAAAAGTGGATGTAAATTGATTTGGCTTTACTTCACATTTTAGTTTCAACAGCATGCAATTTTTCTTATTAAAAATTATAATTTAAAATTTGGAAAACTAATATTGAGATCAATGGAGTGCAATTTGTAACCGGTTAACAGATTACTCGGTCGGAAGGATGGCAATGTGTTAGAAAATCTGTAATCGGTGAGTTGGAAAAATTTAAAAATGTGTAAATTTTAAAGCTATTTTCTTAAATTTCATTTTCAGAGAAAACGGTTATCAGGTTAATGAATAGATAGCTCTTAATTTTATGGTTAACCGATTAGCAATTCTGTATTCGATTGTTATCCCTAATATATGTAGTTTGCCATCTTCCGATCGCGACAGGCTGGCTAAAAACGACAAGACTCCGAGTTTTTTGTTTCTTTTTTACTTCCAAGAAATTCTGTTTATTCATTCCAGACATTTCTCATCTATTCAACAAGTAGGTAAACTTTATAAGTACCTATAATTTTAATATATTTTGAGATTTGGGCATTTAGAAATATACCAGGAATACAAATTCTCACCTACCAACCGACACAATATTTTTAACCCTGAGTAGGGAGAGCAAACAAGGATCATTTTAAAGATTGTTTAATTAAAATTTTAAAACAGATAAATTTTGGTTCAGTCTAACAGACAGCGAAAGCAATCCATCCAACCTATTGAAACTTCCGAATCCTTTAACTCTGTGCTATTAGTTTACAAGTGTTTATAAACTACATGTGCATGTATATCATGGTGACTATTAAAATAAACGGACTTAACTATTACACACAGATGTTGTAATGTAAAAAAGATAAATTGAGTTTTTGTTATAGTACTATTGGTGTTCTTGGTGTTGGTAAAAAACAAAAACAAACAGCGTGATCTATATTCTGGAGCTTCTGTGCACATACATAGAATATCTCAGTAACGGGGCTTCTGTGCACATACAATGTAGTGATTTAAACTGTTCAGATATAAAACTTATATGACTTGAATACAAGTAAATTATACGCAATAAACAAATTTGATTCCGTGGTAATGAATGATTAAAATATAATTGAATTATTTCTTGACCGAAGGTATTTTGTGGAAAGGATCCCCCCCCCAAAAAAAAAAATCAACCTGGGGGGCTTGTTGGAAAATTTCCTTCATGTAAGAAGTCAAGAAAGATTACTTTTAGTTTATAGAATACTACGAGTACTAAGAAATATCTTGGGTAAGAATTTTAAAAAAAACTTTTCGAAGAGTCAAAACATGGTATTTGTCCAACACAGTGCTTCTGATAAATTCAGCGGCATTGAGCGGCATTTGTCCAACACAAAGCTTCTGGTGAAGTCAGCGGCATTGAGCGGCATTTGTCCAAGACAGTGCCTCTGGTAAAGTCAGAGGCCATTGAGCGGCATTTGTCCAACAAGGAGCTTCTGGTAACTTAATCAGCGGAATTGAGCGGCATTTGTCCAACACAGTGCCTCAGGTAAAATCAGCGGCATTTGTCCAAGACAAAGCTTCTGGTAACTTCAGCGGCATTGAGCGGCATTTGTCCAGGACAGAGCTTCTGGTAACTTCAGCGGCATTGAGTAGCATTTGTCCAATACAGAGTTTCTGGTGAAGTCAGCGGCTTCGAGCGGCATTTGTCCAACACAGAGCTTCTTGTGAAGTTAGCGGCATTGAGCGGCATTTGTCCAAAACAGAGCTTCTGGTAACTTCAGTGGCATTGAGCGGCATTTGTCCAACATAGAGCTTCTGGTGAAGTCAGCGGCATTGAGTGGCATTTGTCCAACAGAGAGCTTCTGGTAACTTCAGCGGCATTGAGCGGCATTTGTCCAACACAGTGCCTCTGGTAAAGTCAGTGGCATTGAACGACATTTGTCTCAGACAGAGTTCTGGTAAAGGCAGTGGCATTGAGCAGCATTTGTCCAACACAGTGCCTCTGGTAAAGTCCAACATAGAACTAGCAGCATTCTTCATCTAATTATACGGAATAAGCAGCATTTTTCATGTAGTGATCTTATACTGAATAAGCAGCAATCTTCATGTAGTGACCATAAACAGAATGAGCAGATTTTTCATGTAATTAGCATATATTGAATAAGCAGCATTCTTCATGTAGTGACCTTATATGGAATAAGCAGCATTCTTCATGTAGTGACCTTAAACAGAATAAGCAGCATTTTTCATGTAGTGTCCTTATATAGAATAAGCAGCATTCTTCATGTAGTGACCTTATACAGAATAAGCAGCATTCTTCATGTAGTGACCTTATATAGAATAAGCAGCATTCTTCATGTAGTGACCTTATATAGAATAAGCAGCATTCTTCATGTAGTGACCTTATACGGAATAAGCGAATTTCATTTCATTTTAGTATGTGCAACCTCTGCAAAGAAAATGAATGGAAACTGTTGGAGGACATACAGACTGACAGACCAACCGGAGGTAATAAAAAACCCAGGTGTACACTTTGATGGTATTCCTTAAGTAACACACTCCTGCAAACTGATTACACTAGGAGTGTTAGTCATGTGTGAATAGTTTTTAGTGACTTTCTGCAAAGCTTGAAGGGAATTTTGAAAACAAATGATACGGTGTTTATTGTAATGCAAGTACAATAGAAATAAGATTGAACCTATATTTAGGGATGTTGTCTAATCATTTTTTTTTTGAGTTTGAGGTAAAAAGATTTTTGTGAATATAGAAATATATGATAATTTTTAATATAACAGTATTGTGTGCTGTGTATGACCAGTGTATGACCACAAAGATAAAAAGAAAAAATGCTAAATGAGACTGAGGACAAAAAACAAGAAAGTTTTGTCAACACAATTTAGTTGAAGAAAGCCCCCCCCCCCCCCAAAAAAAAGGGGGAAAAAAACCCTAATGAACTTGAACAAAATAAAATTGCAATGAAATAGATTAAACAAATACAAAAAACAAAAGCAATGACTTCTTACACATTTTTGTCCATTCCTGGGAGCCTATACTTCTCCATACAAATTGGTGATTCATTTGTAGATTTTTCATAGCCTTCAAGAAGTACCAGTATATGAGAAAAAGTAAGAGACCAAAGACTACGTATAGATTTGAAAGACCAAAGAAAATACAAAGAAAACTTGGCATGTAAATACTAGTATATAAATTTCAGACAGCAAGATGGAACATATTTATATTTGAAGAGTCATAAAATATGGTAGAAATTCATCTCCAACTGATTTCGTTGCAAAGTATGAACAAAAGAACTTTTTCAATGCAAAAATGAGTTAATAATAACAAAATTTGCAAAGGAAATAGCACTTCTGTTATTGAAAAACTAAAGAAAGAAATCACCAGCAATGAAGGACACTTGCACTGAGAGACTGAATAAATCATCCTTGGAAACAATGGCCAAAGTAGACCTTGCTGGAGAGGAGCACGGGTAGGGCGGAAATGAAAAAGTCGAACCTTGCTCATATTTTAAAGAAATGTTGAGTTCCAAGGCTCCTGCTAACAGCAGCAATCTGAAGTGTCCTAAATTAACCACCACTCAAAAACAGGAATGAAATGACAGAAAAAATAATAGAGTTGTTAAACAGAAAAATAATCAACAAATATCACAAAACAGAATAGCAAAGCTTTTAAAGACAAAAATATGATGTACCATCTTAACATAATAAAATTAAAAGTTTTGAAAAAAAATATTTCATTATCAGTGATACAAACTTAAAGACCATATATTTTAGGGAATAAATCCGAGATCCAAATAGGAACAGTAGTACACAAAATAATTAGGACTAAGTTCATATACTGATAGAAAAGTTTTGATTTATGATATACCGCTAGGTTGCTGCAAAGCATCCTTGAAACTTTCGTACAGGTCTTCCCTGCCTTCAATTTGTAAGATGCTATATATTTCCTCTAACTGGCTGGACGTCTCAGAAGACAATATACGCTCATACTGTTGTAGAGTAGAAGATCATGACAACATTGGATTCAAAAATTCATTAAGAGAGAGAAATCCATTTTTTAGTTAAACAAGTATAAAAAAGACATTAAACTGTGTATCATAAAACCTGCTGAATATAATGCCCAATATGAAGCAGTCCATGGACTTGACACAAAAGGTCCAACTGTTCTGGGCCACAGGGGGAATACATATTCAGACACTCTTCCAAGGTTTTACAAAGAATTAACCTTGCTTGTCCATCTCTTTTCACAGTGCTAAGTTAAAACACATAGTAATTGTATATTTGACATAGACGTATTAGTAGTTATAGAGGGTCTGGATTGGTGGTTTGGGTCCGGGGTTAGAATGGGAAAGACTAGTCTATCCAGGCGTAGGAGGCAAAAAAAGGCCCAAAATTCGGCCATTATAGCCTGAAATTGGTAGGGTCTTATATTAGGATACCTGTTTGAATTTTTGATGAAAATTTTAAAAATAGATATACCCGGAATTCATCCTTTTATAGTCTGTTAGACTTATATAGCTTGTTTTTTGCACAGCTATACTATTTTTAAGCTCTTTGTTACTATAATTAGATCACGTTCTTAAAAAACACCAGTAATACAGACACACAGTTTTGGCAGGGATTCAAATCCACACCGACTTATGCATTATGACGTCACGTCATTCACAACCGTTTCTCTATTTTCTGAAAACCAAGCTTTTTTACACACTAGAGTCAATGACTACAAAACAAAAAAAAAACATTAGAAGGATTTCAAATCTTTGTACATGATTCATAAAAAAAAACAATACTCATATCATAGAAAAAAAAATATTAAAACACTAATAATCACAACACTAATTCACAAGAAAGTGTCAATTTTTTTCTGGATTTTCACTTTGTCCTTTATATCTTTTCTCTGGATTTTCACTTTCAGTTTGTCATTTATATCACTACTCTGAAGTTTTCTTTTGTTACTCATTGTGTTAAGAGTCTTTTGTACATCATATAGCAACACAAAAGGAGTCCTTTTTTGTTCCTGAGTCAGTTTTTGTTTCTGGGTCTTTTTGTCCTGAGTTTTCACTAAGTGTTGATCATCTATACACTCATTTTTTATGGCTGCTGTGTCTTTTCTTTTCTGGTAAGAACGGCCTTTCATTTTCTTTCATATCATGGTGACTTGCCCTTCTAATCTGGATGATCTTTCCTGTAATAAACACATTTCGGTGTCTTTATTTGTTTTGAAATCCTCCAGTAAATTAGCAATGTCATTCATTTGACTCCTCAAGATCCTTATATCTTTTTTGGTCATGGGTTCTGGAATGTTATACATTTCCAAATCCAATTCAATGGGATCTTCTTTAACGTCATTCACTAACCATTCTAAATCTTCCTTGCTTATCAGTTCTGGAAGATTCTCATCTGAAACATAATTAAGATTCATCATTGCATGTGTCCCATCTATTCTCTGCAAAAAAAAAATACTAACTCAAGACAGATGCTATAAACTCTTTGTTTACATACCTTTTTTCCTCATATCTTCTTTGGTCATGGGTTCAGGAAAGAGGTATACCCCTAAATCCAATCCAATAGAATCTTTAACGTCATTCACTAACCATTCCAAATCTTCCATGCTCATCAATTCTGGAATATTCTCAGCCGAAATATCTTCCTTGGTCATGGGTTCTGTAATGTTATACATTTCCAAATCCAATCCAATGGGATCTTTAATCTCATTCACTATCCATTCAAAATCTTCCTTGCTTATCAGTTCTGGAATATTCTGCTCTGAAACATAATTAGGATTCATCATTACTTGTGTTCTGTCTATTCTCTGCAAGTATTCACTGAAAGACGGATGCTATAACTGACTCAACTCTGAGTTTATATACCTTATTTAGTTAAGGGTCTTGTGCCAAAAAGAGCACGAGATGAGATTCTTAAAACACCTGCAGAGAGGGTCATGATCTTGGTACCGATTCAAGTCTGAATTTTTTTTTACCTTTTTTGTTACTATAATTATATACATTGAGCACGAGATCCTATTCTTAAAACACCTGCAGAGAGGGTCATGTACCTAATCTTGGCATCGATTCAAGATTCTTAAAACACCTGTGTATTAGTACCGTGTGCAAAAAAAAAAAAAAAAAAAAAAAAAAAAACACAAAAAAAAATTAACTTAAGCCTACTCTTGAAAAGCTATGATAGTTTAATGCAATGTCTAAAACAACTTGAGTGTGACTTTTAATACGAGTCTCAATTAAAAAAATAATATGATTTTATCACCCGAAGATCAGGGGGAAAAAAGGGGAATGGATGGGTTAAATAACGGATCGATTTAAGATTTCAGAGTAGAATTCAATACTTGGAATAATTATTAGTCTTCAAGAAATAATGCAATAAAAAAATTACAATACGTCATTGTTATTAATTTATGACGCCACCTTGTGTCCTTTTTTAGACGCTGAGATTTTTTTTTGTCTTTTTATAAAATCTAGACTTTCCCCACTACAAAAAAAGTAGATACAAATGATTTTTATAAGTTTCCGATTGTATTGATCTCACAATTCTATTTTCATAAGGTTACAATACAAAAAAAATTCAAAATGTATGTGTGTAAAACGGTGTCTGTTGTACCAACACTGAGTGTATGAATAGGGTTTTCTTTAAAAAATCTATGAGTAGATCAACTTCTTGTTACATTGTCAAAGAAGCATAGCTCTTACGACATTATCATTACTGACATTTGTGTGTGATCTGATGTTTGCCTTTAATTTCCTGTATAATCAAATGCCTCCGTGATTCTAGTGGTATGTTGCTCGCTTCGAAAGTGAGAGGCCCGGGTTCAATCCCAGGACAATTCTCTTTTTTTTTATTTTTATTTTTGGATTTACTAAATGATACTATTCAACATGTGAAATGAAAAAGTTATGATGTCTGGCGTGTACAAACTCATTAAATCATTATTACAGTGTGATAAATATTCTGTTTGCTTAAAAAAAAAATTCTATACACATATTAAAGCATAAGCAATCAAATCTTTCTATCCATATTGGTATTTTTTAAATTTGCTTCAATATACATGTAAACATTTAATAATTCTACAAATACAGAGGGCAGTGTGACCATCCCCCCCCCCCCCCGAACTTTGCATGCTCTTCTTTTTTCCCTAAGCGGAGGACACAAATTCTCTGAATTAGCTTGTTTGAATTGTTACTAAAAAAATGTAAATGACTACAATGTATTTTATAATATAATTTAGAATTTCAAACCCACTCCAAAGGAAGGTGCATGTTCTACTGCTACGGTTACCAATGAAGATAAAATGCAGGTATGCCTTATGTCATAGAGAGTCCATTATATTGATGTGAATGTTTCCATCAGAAAATAATGATTATTTTTTAATTGTTGTTAATTGTTGTAAAAAGGGAATTGTAAATGACTACAATGTATTTCATAATGTAATTTAGAATTTCAAATCCACTTCAAAGAAAAGTGTATGTTCTACTGCTACGGTTACCAATGAAGATTTTTAGTAGCCCAATTTTTACTAGCTCAAGGGGCTACCTTCGTGCAACGACCTCCCGATCAAGAAGCTAGCGCTCTAACGACTGAGCTACCGTGAACGATAATATGCTGTCTTACGAGTTCCCTATTGACCATAGTGTTTGTTTATACATAAGAATAGCTCGAAAATTTTGGCAGTTACCCCTGCCAAAAATGACGAAAAGTTCCCAAATTAGTGTCCACATTTCCCAACAGGATTATCTTATCAGATTTTTATGTCAAACATTTTGTAACAAAGACAGCTCATGCATCTTTATTTAGCTGTACAAGATTATGTAATTATAGTTTATTTCAATATCCACCCTGTGACTCTGATCATTTTTAGCTCACCTTGATGAAGTCCAGATGATGCTATTCCCTTGACATAAACCTTGGTGTCCTGGTAAAAGGGCAATTCTTTTCCGTATATAGCATAGTCAAATATAGGTATTATTGTGCATGGGTGTGCTATTGAAAAATTCAAGTACTAGCCCACGGGCTTGTGGCAGCAACAAAATCACTAGCCAAAAGTAAAAAGTAACTAGCTCAAATGTAGGGGAAAAAGATTAAGAGGGCTGGTTGGTTGTGGCCATTTTTAGACTATATTGATCTCCTTTAGAAGAAGAGCCCAATATAAAGATATACAAAAAGGATCAAATTTCAAAATCAAAATGTATGAAATTTTTCTTTGCCAATTGAGTTGACAGCTTAAGATATATTTAAAAAAATAAGTTATATCTTATGGTTAATTTGTTGACCCCCCAGCCTCCTTAAAGGGAATCCTTTTCTTACTTATGTCTCACACCCATTATTGTCCCCCTCTTTCATTGAAAGTGGTGGATGTTAATTTTGGTCTGTCTGTTCATCTGTTTGTCCATCCATCTGTATTTATGTCTGTCTGTAACACTTTCGTTTTCATGGAATATCTCGAGAAGCCTTTGAGTTTGTTCAGCAGTGAAATTTTAGACCAAATCTCCCTATGGCCTATTGATTTTGAGGTCAGAAGGTCAAGGTCGAAAATTAATAAATTCTGTCTGTGTGAAACTTTTAATCTGGGTGATATCTCAAAAAGCTATTGAGCTTTTGTAATGAAATTTTATTACATTACTCCCTATGCTCCCTCCCGCCCCTCTAACAGTGTCCCCCTTTTACCCCCCCCCCCCCTCTAGATCCGCACATGCTGTTCACAGTTTCTCTGAAGTAGCTTGTTTTCCCCTTAATTTGGGGAAAAAGTTTCTGAATTAACTTGTCAAAATTTCCTTTCAATTCATGAACATGAAGATAAAGAGAAAAAAGGTTAGTAAATGCCTGGAATTTTTCTTCATTTCTTATCCTATAAGTGTAGGTATATAGTTGTAACAAATCCACAGTGACTGAACCTATTGTGGCAACAGTTTAATGCATTGCCTCAATAACAGTTACTTTTTTTCTAAAAAGGACATATACGATTTTCAAGTCTTAAATAATGATAGGTATGCTTTACCGAGAGCTTAAACCATTAAGTGCAGAAAAGCCATAGCACAGACTTTAGTGAATATTTCACAATATTTGCTGTCGTACTTGTAAGGAAAGTTGTTGAATTAAATATAAATGGATTTTTTTAAGATGGCTGATGATGCTGTCATTTCCTATCCTCGTAAAGAGGTTTTTGGGTTTTCTGCCTATTCATAAATTGTAAGTCAAAACTCTACAGATATTGACTGACCACTGCTTTTTGCGAATCGAACGTATGGGACGATCATTTCTTGTAAAGCTGTTGTATGGAATGTAAGCAGAGGTTGCCAGGCAACGTGATGATCTTTGCAGGTTCTTGCAAAATGTTTCGTTTTTAAATTGGTTTTTTTTTTTATTATGTTAACGTCCCTCTAGAATTTTTCACTCGTATGGAGACGCCTACACTTGCCGGTGGAAGGCTGCAAATTTAATCGTTACTTGGGGCCATGAAGCAGTGAGGGATTTTTTTCGTGTCAGCACCTAATGTGACAGTCGCCCGCGTGGCGCAGTGGTTAGAGCGTTCGCTGTCCACCGGCAAGTGGTGGCGTCTCCATATGAGTGAAAATTATCGAGAGGGACGTTAAACAATAAACAAACAAACAAACAAAATCTACTGTGACACGGTACCTTGCTTCAAACGTTCTTGATTTATACGGTCTCATCAGAAAACCAGTCTCCACGTCCCCTTTTTTTAATTGCATTGCGGCAGAAATTAAGTTAAAGTTGAAAAATTATTGAAATACTAGGACACAATAATGAAAAGAGCCAGTGAGAAGCTCAAGGTACACACAGGGATGACAAAAAACGAGATTTGATGGAACCAGTCCATAGAGAGATGGTAGGAAGTGATTATATATTAATTTCATTACACTATATATATATATATATATATATATATATATATATATATATATATATATATATATCATTTCTTAACAGACCTGATTTAGTTAGAGTAAAACTTACACATGATCTGTTTTTCTTATAAACTTACTTAATGTAAGAGCTGATATTAATAGAATATAAAATATCTTTTTACGAACTTTACGAAGAAATTAAGTCAAATGGAACTTTAAAATTTTAATTAAATTTTATTTACTAGGACAAAACAAAGAAAAGAGGCAGTGAGAGTGTTTACAGAACAGTTGAGAGAAGAGGTATTATCAAGAGAAGTAAAATAGTTCCATTTCAAATAAGACAGTTTTGTGTGAGATTTAGCCAGTGGTTATAAAAGATCCTGGTAAATTTTCTGAGAGTGATCAGCTGAGTTGGAGGAAATATTGAGTGAGATCCCAAACCAGATGACATTACTGAAGAAAAAAGATTTATCTGATGAAACACCATTAAAGCAGAAATATCGGAGAATATCGCCATCCATAATAGAGGAAGTGCGGTCCCATAGCAAAGATCTAATGGCTGCTGGGATAATTAGATCATTTCTCTCCTTTTTCATCAAATGTGGTTTTAGTCCAGAAAAGCGATGGCTCACTGGTCACTACTCTATTGCAATGATTACAGACAGCTTAACTCTGACTATAAAGGACAATTATGCATTACCGAGAATTTAGGCGTCTCCATATGAGTGAATAATTATCAAGAAAAACAAACAACAAACAGACCACAAAAAAAAACCCCAAGGATTTAGAAAATTTTCGATTCTCTCTCTGGTAATATTATTAGGTAGATGGACGAACACCATTAAGAAAAAACTGCATTCACCGTAGGACCTCTAGGGTTCTACGAATTCAACAATATTTTGATATGCGACATTGATTTTTTGTACGACTGGTGAAATTTTAAATTCAGCGTAAAATAAATTTTGTCAAATACTTTCAAAAAGACAGTGTCCTTAGCTTCCAGAGTATATAAATATTTTTTTTAATTCTTTCCTTTTTGTGGTGAAAATTTATAAAATTTGATCACTTTTCCGTTTTCCAAGGGAAATTTTGGCCAAGTTTAAATAAAAAGAGTTTTTACTCATATTTAGGTATGGAAATAGGCAAAACTAAATCTAGATGGTAAGAGTACAGAAAATTTCCTATTCATTAGTTTTTATTTCATCAAAATCTTATACGTATTCGCCTTTCTACAATAGTTTAAGTTTTGCATTCTCGGACGAAAAATTGTTAATTTTAATGAAAAAGTGATACAACGTAATGTGAAAGATTTGAGTTGTGACACGATTTATTGCATGTACATGGTATAGATGTACCTCTAAAAAATAGAAGTCTAGTATATGCATGGAATTTAAAACAATACTGTAGAGTTATTTATTTATTAATTTACTTTATTTATTTATTCTGATTAGGATCTATTTCAACGCAGAAATTTAGAAGTTTCGTCAACATACCAGTATTAAATATGCTATTCATGTACATGTAGGCTAAATTGAGTGATTATTTAAAACTTATAACCTACATCAAACATTGTAGAAGGATTTTGTTAATTATGAAGATGCTGCATCGGAAGACGTGACATATTCATTATAAAGGTTTTATCATTTTTTGGGGGGGAACATAATAATTCCGCATATTATTGTCCTTCCGTACCCGCATCACATGTGCAGATGCATGGACACCACGTGTTTCCGTTTCTACTGAAAACAACACAGCAAACGCTCGGAAGAATTTATCTTTAAACTACAGTCTACTTATTCTGCTTGACCATGGAAAACGACCTGATATCGTCAGATGAAGAGGATGCCTTAGATCTCTTGTTACAGGATGCACTTGATAATGACCCAAGCGATCCTGTGTTTAATATTGATGACAAGTAAGTCTAGATCTACTGTTTTTACACACTGGTCAGAATTTTGATCAGGAAAATTATCAATTTGATGTGTATTTGCAATTTCGTGAAAGAAAATACCTATATTTATAAAAGTATTGAAACTTAGTAATGAGGGGAAAAGATTTAACAGTTTACAAAAAATTATTTAGCGTTGAGACATAGTGATATATTTTTAAGGTCCAGTCAAGGTCAGGAACGCGGCATGTTGCGCGTTGCTGATATTTGCATTTCGAACGGGGTATACAAATGATACATATAAAGTAATATCCTAGGCCTAGTTCAGTGATTATGAGGAGGGAGTCAAGTAATAATTGACTGACCAGAATGTGGTTCGGTTCTTTAAGGGGAGCGACTATTTATTTATTTTTTTTATGGGGGAGGGGGGGGGGGGTTAGGGGCAAAGTCTTTCGAGTCAAATTATTTATTTCAATGCTAGTAGACAGATTATTTCTTTCCAATATGATCCGAGACAGTTTACTTTCTTCTAAGTTTGTCAAGCCAAAAAAAAATGTAAATAAAATAGTATAAATGTACAAGATATGTAACTTGTCCAAACTCCACAATTCTAATTTCATGAGAGGGGGGGGGGGTACATGTAGCACCAAACAAGAAAAATTATTTTCTTGCCAGTTGAGAACTGCAGCCCCCCTACCCCCATCCCACCACCACCACAACCCGAAAGTCATTTGGAACTTTGAACAAAAGCATAGCAATTTTAAAAGAATTTTTTTCATTAATATGTGAAAAATCATGTACAATTCAGATTTTAATTTCTCAGTTTCATTTCCAAATTCTAATAATATTGTGATTGGGGTGTGGTGTACTATGAAAAATTATTGGGTCAGTAGAGGACAAATGTATTGCAGTGTGTTTGTTATTTTAAAAATATATTTAATTTTAAAAGGGAATTGGTATCAAATTCATAAGCAGGGTTATGAGAAATACTTTAAGTCTTATATGTCCAGTTTTCTATCAGATATGGCGCTAGGCAGTTCAGAGAACCAGTTGATTTTTTAAAAATGATTTTGACGGAGGCTTTGGTTTTTTCGATCTGTGTGGCCACCAATCATCATGCCGAAATACTTATATCTAGAGGGGAAAGGTCATCCTATGCAAGTCAAGGGAATTGAACTCCTCTCACTGTAGAGGAATTGTACAGGTATTACTAATTCTAAATTAATGTAATTTAGATTATAAAGTAAATTTCCTCAATATCACCTCTACCAACTCAGGCTATTTTTGTATTACCTATGAGTCATTTGCATTTACCATACATGCTGTAAACTGCAATTACATATTATATAAGTATGTACTGCATGTAGTTGCATGTAACATGGAGAATTTCACCCCAAGAAAACTATTGTCAACCAAGGTGCAGCCAAGATTGACAATGGTTTTCAAGGGATGAAAATTTTCAATGTTTCACTCAACTACAAAGTAACATGCAATATTTATTATATTATACTGAATTTTTATACAAATAATACAGTGAACAATGAACCCTGCGCGCATAAATTCTGCACATTCAATATAATATTTTTAATATTAAATGTCGTCAAGCAATGTTGCTATGCTTGAGGGCGTGGCTTCATTATTCAGTGGGTAATAGTGTTTTTTAAACAAATGTTTCTTGACGTATCAGATTCAACTAATTTACATCATCAAATCACTAAATATGAAATATCTTACAACTCAACTCATACATGAAACTAATGCTAACTTAGATTCCTTATTATGTAAGGTCAGCACAACTTGAACCATAACCATTTAAAAGAAATACATGTACTTTTGTTTCAGATTTCTCGGAATTATTTTATACATGTCTGTGGTAAAGTTCCAAACGCTAGAAAGGTATTGGTCAACGCAGGCTCTCTATCGGAACAACCCAGTACCAAGAGTTATGTCGAGAACTAGATTTCAGGCCATCTTATCCTTCTTACAAGTAACACCTCCAGCTGATATCAACAAAGGTTTCTCTTACTGTATTTATGTATTATGTCTTTGTACTTGAAGAAGATTTGACATTTAAACCCTCCAATTAGCTTGTAAATATGTCACAGTTGCATTTACATGTATGTAACATAAATGTTAACTCAGTCTCTGAAGCTAATAAGTCAGGAAATTAATGCTTGCATTGCAGTTCTTGAACAAAAGTAAATGACTGAATTACAGCATTTTTTTTCTAAAAGGCCCAGTACATTAATACTTTTTGCAATTTATCTTTAAGTGTAGCATTTCTAAAAACTACAGATAGGGTCAGTGAAGCACAGTTTACATTGCTTTCAATCTTATTTTTAACAGCTGAGAAGTTGATGCGTGTACAGTCATTGGTTGACCATGTGAAAGAAAAGTCAAAGGAATTTTACCAGCCACACAGGGAAATAGCTGTAGATGATAGAATGGTTTCATCAAAACATAAGTTCTCTGGTATTCGTCAATTTATTTAAGACAAGCCTATTCGCTTTGGTATAAAGCTTTGGGTTGTAGCTTGTAACATGTCTGGGTACACATATGACTTCTTTGTTTACCTTGGAAAGAACACCATATTTACTGATCGTGCAAAAGGTATTGGATACAATGTAACACTTAGATTATGTGAATCCCTTTTTGATCAAGGGTAGAGGCTTTTTACTGATTGTTTTTATACATCTTTAGCTCTTGGCAAAGAATTGTTTGCAAGGAAACTTTACCTTGTTTGGGTACTGAAATCAAACAGTTTACGTATACCTGATGAACTTAGAGATGTAAAAATTTGCGAAAGAGTAGCAACACGTGGTGACTTTAGATGGCACAGAGTTGATGAATTTGTATTTGTTCAGTGGAAAGACTGTAAAGTAGTCACATTTACACCAGGGTTCAGCTACAACTGTTTGTGAACGCACTATGAAATCTAGATTAACTTGGAACAAAAAAGAACTAGTACAACCTGTAATAGCAAATGATTATAATAAATGTATGGGAGCTGTTGATCTTTCAAACCAGTTTACAAATAAATATCCATCTTATATAAGAACACAATATCATTGGTGGAAAGTTTTGTTTTTTCATTTATTAGATATAATGGTTGTGAATTCTTACATTCTTTTTCAGGAATTTAGTAAACCGCATGAAAGTCAGATTACAAATTGTTCTTCAGGGTTTGGACAACTTGAATTTCGTGAATCACTTGCTTTGTCACTGATGGGTTTGAATGAAATGTGTGTATCAAAAGAAAGTGTTGTTAAATGTATACCTGAATTTTTAGATAAGAGAAAAGATTGTACATTTTGTAATGCTGAGGCAATACTTTAAAAGAGGAAGTCTCCTAGTTATAAGACACTTGTATTTTGTCCATCATGCCAAGTTTCTCTTTGTTTATCAAGTGACAGAAATTGTTTTAAGAAATGGCATAGTAAAGAAGGAGAAGATGTTCGAAAGAGTGCAGATTTGTCATGTAAAAAGAGAAAGCTATGAAAAACATGTATTTTTAAAGTACATATTTCTGATGTCCAGTGAATTCTAATATATGTACATATATAAATATTAAACTGCTATGAGACTTGATGACATTGCATAAAGTTTCTCAACAATTATGTTCAACCTCTTGATTATCGATTATATTAAATTTACATATAGGTGTAATTTGCCATACATTTGTTGATATGTAAGCAATCATGCTAGTTTATCAGAATTTTTATCAAATTTGGATATCTTTGTAAAATGAATGTGAAATTCATTATAAGAAACATATTTCATTTTAAGTTTTTAGATAATTAATTTGAACTGTTTTTAAAGGAAGAAGAGTGAAACATTGGAGTGTCAAATGGATAGTACCTCAAGTATTTTTGTATAATATTTCCCTCGGTGTTGTTGTTTAGCAGCCAAAAATATTTATTAAAAATCAAAATTGAATTATTTTAAATAAACAGTAGTGTAAAAGGCGTCTATTTCGGTTTTGTAATTTTTAATTTATTTTCTCATAGTGGAAGGAAAAGTTTGAAAAAAGAGACAAAAATCTGAAGCACAAATTTTGCACTTAATGACCTTTGACCTTTACTGTCTCAAAAATATTAAGGTTAATTATTGCTAAAAACCTAATAAAATATGTCTGAGGAATATCTTTTTAAATAATTTGGTATATGGTAAACATTATGCTTTGTAGGTATATTGATATTATACTGTATGGAGGCAGAAATGTGAATTTTAGTTAAAATTGTACTATGGGTATTGTTACTTAGCAACCAAAAATATTCATTTATCAATTAAATTGATTAATGTGATAATGGTGTTTTAGTTGTATCTTAGTAGGCTCATCAGCACATATAATTAGAATGTCTTGTATATCCTTTACATTATTTTGGCTCCATATCTTACTAATCAATATCATGGAGTGACAAAAGTGTCAAGATTGAGTGAAAACAAACATATACAGCCAAAAAATAAAAAAAAAATGTTGTAGTTGCTAAGCAACCACTTAAAAGTCATTAAACACAAATTTAAACTTAAATGGTGTATGGATATTGCAGTTCAGCATAATGCCTTCTAGAGAGTGTTTTCAGAATTTTTCTATTTCAGCATCCATCGTGTAAAACTTTAGCAAGAATACTGAAAAGTGTTGAAAAAGTTGATAAAATTTTTGCACTTATTTGACCTTTGACCTAAAAAAAGTTCTAATGAGGTCAAACTTTAAGACAATTTATCTTCTGTATATTCCTTTTAATTTTAAGACCTCACATCTGACTTTAATGTGTGCTGGAATGCATAAATGTGTCTAGGATGAGTAAAAAACGAAAATTGCTGCCCGAAAATTAAAAACTATTATGTTGCTAAGCAACCCCTTTTAAGTCATTATATACAGAATTGAAAAAAAAGTTTATGTGATTCATGTGGTACAGTATAATACTCTTTTGTGAGTATATTCCAAATTTCCTATTTCAACATACACCATTGTAAATTTTTAGCTTGAAGATTAAAAAGTAACAAAAAATTTCGATAAAATTTTGCACTTAATTGACCTTTGACCTCCATTTCTACTAATAAGGTCAGTCGTGGGTATCTGAATAGTCATGAAAAATCATCTCTAAAACATTCCCTACAAAATAGTATGCATTATGCCTAGCTTTCTCCTTTGATTAAAAAATTAGAAATAATTTGATAATGCTCTGTCAAAAGGTCTCCAAAATCACGTAAAAAGCGCCGGTAGAGAAAGGGCTAAGGTGGTTTAATTATATTATTTTATTTTCTTCTTTCAGACAACATCTTGGCCGACTCTCAACACGTTTTCCAACGTATCGGAAATTATGGACATATTGTTTAAAAGCATGGGATTAAGCTACATCCAGATAATATTTCCAAAGTCAAAAAGTGGCCAGTAACTACCATTTCTGAACAGGTTAGACAATTTTTTTGGCTTCGTCGGATACTGTAAAAGCATTATTAAAGATTTTGTTAGTACACTCACTGATGTAATGGTAAGAAACCCAGAAGCAACGGTAAGAAAAAGGCAGATCCAAAGTGGAGATGGAACCATGAACAGCAATGACATTTGACATCCTCAAAGAAAAGCTGACATCACCATCCGTCTTAGCCTTTCCAGACTTAAGTCAACTATTCAAACTGAAAACAGATGCATGCCAAAATGGATTAGGTACAGTTTTATACCAAACACAAAATGAGTCGGCGCCTATGCAAGACGTGGATTAAGCTGCTCAGAGAACTAATTGTTTAACTCCAGAAATAAATGATGCTAGGAATTTTCAAGATCAATTCCATAAACAGGGATACATGGGTAGCCTAAGATTTTTGAGGAACAAAGTCACATTTTTAATTATTTATGCAAAATTTACATTTTTATAAGACAGTAATTGAAAATAGTTCTACTTCTACGAAAATCTGGGGGCATTTAACGGCCTCGATCGCAGACCTGTTTACCCAAATTGTTGTCTTTCAGTATTTTATATTAGATTGTCAGTAAGATTTTGCATTTTGCCCGTAAGATTTCACTTTTTCATCGATTGTACACATAATAATAGAAAACAACTACATTTCTGATTACCTAAACATGGTTTAATAACAAAAAAACAATCATACCTTGATTTTTTTTAGGGGTTTCTGTCATGTTTCTTAAACCACCGCAATCCGACATCACTTAAGTATTTGAAATTTCTCTCTTTTAAAGCGTCAAACTTAGACAATTCATAAAAACTAACTGCTAAAATCCAAACGAACGGATTTCCAATTTCCGTAGTTTCATTATAGCAAAACTTGAGACGTTTTTAGGACTCAAAATGCGGCAAAATCGTAGAAGTAAACAGGTCTTTGAGATGGGATAAAAACTCGTATCCTTCCTCTATAACGGGTTAGATCTTGATAATTTACAGGATGTAGAAATGATTTTCATGAGCATTTTGCAAAAATTCCAAGAAAATTATTAAATAATCTTTCATTTACTAGTTTTGAATCAGAAGAATTGAAAAGATAAACTGAGACAAAACTTGGAGATCAAACTTTTTTGAAATACCTTTTGAAGGAAAATTAATTGATATGTTAAAGAGGCTTTATAAAAAAATCTGCTGGTATACACTTTCTTGGACTTATATTACTTTAACATCCAGCTTGTATAATATCCAATGAAATACACATCTGAGTTATATGTTTTGTTTTCATTGTCCATCTTCATGGAATTCAGTTGTTACTGTAAATCGATAATTGCTTGTTTTGTCCAATTGCATTTTGTGAATTTCTTTGACTCTTTTGATGAAACAATATTGGTCTTTATAAAGGAAATAAATAAACAGGAACAAAAAGAGTGATATTCTTCTTTCCTTCTAGATTTTCCAGTCTGTTCATTTCCTGGATCAAGTGTTTTGCTTTGCCGTTTATACTGAATTTGTTTCTTTATTTGGGTCAGTTTTCGTGATTTTGCACATTTTTATGAAATAAAAAAAATATTCCATAACAGAAAAAATAGATTTCTTTCACTTGTGTCGATTTCATTTTTCTACAAAAAAAGAGTGTAAATGTTTTACCCCACTTCCTAGTGATGTTAAAGTAGTAAATATGACATGTTACAATACAGAAAAAAATTGTTTGGTTGTAAAATGAATGTATGAAAAATATTCAAAGAAATCTGTTGCATGGTATATGTGTAGAATATTTATGTCTCCCCTTCCAGGGGAGACATATTGTTTTTGTCGATTTTCTTCTTCATCTTCATCCAAATTTTGTCCAGGCCGAAACTTTAATACCCTTTGACATTAAGACTTCAAACTTGAAACATAGATAGATGACATTGAGGAGTGCACGCCACCAACATTTTTGACCTTGACCTATTTATAAGGTCAAGGTCTATCTTTGACATCAAAATAGAGTTTAGCCCATAACTAGAGATCCCTTTGATATTAGGACTTCAAACTTGTAACATAGGAAGAAGACCTTGAGACAAAATGCACTGCATTAGAATTTTGACCTTGACCCCTTTCTGCCTTCAAGGTCAAATAAGGAAAAAACATAAACTGACCATAACTTGAGAACCTTTTGACATTAAGGTCAGACGATACGTTCCTCGAATATCTGTTTTGTTTATCTTCGAATTATGTGGAAAATATTCAAAATTTTAATTACCTTCTGATTTATAAACTGGTTTCTAATTGTCTTTTAAAAAATGAAACACCAAAAAATGTGATATTGGCTAATTAATTTTTTTCCAAAACGATTTTATAGGAAAAACATCCTCTGGTATCTTGCACAAATGCCTGGTAAGGTACCTCAATTTTTTTGCGAGTAAACATGTTAAAGTACAAATACTTCAATGACAAAATCTTAGAAAAAAGTATATATTATTGAGTAACGTATCGTCTGTCCTGTAGACTTCAAACTTGGAACATGCAGAGGTGGTATAAAGGAGGGATGCATGCCACCAAAATTTTTGACCTTGATTCAATTATTATAAGGTCAAGGTCAATCTTTTACATCAAAATAGAGTCCAAGCCATAGCTTGAGTACCCTTTGATATTATGACTTCAAACTTGTAACATAAAAAGAAGACATTGATACAAGATGCAACACACCAAAATTTTGGACCTTGACCTCTTTTCTTCCTCAAGGTCAAATAGGGAAAAAACTTGATTAGACCATTACTTAAGAATCCTTTGTTATGAAGACCAGACATGGAACATGCAGAAGTGGTATGAAGGAAGGATGCATACCACCAAAATTTTTGACCTTGATCCAATTATTATAATGCCAAGGTCAATCTTTTACATCAAAATAGAGTCCAGGCCTTAGCTTGAGTACCCTTTGATATTAGGACTTCAAACTTGTAACATAGAAAGAAGACATTGTTACAAGATGCAACGCTTCAAATTTTGACCTTGACCTCTTTCTTCAAGGTCAAATAGAGAAAACATGACTAGACCATAACTTGAGAACCCTGACATTAAGACTTCAAACTTGGAACATGGAGAGTAGAGGAAGAGTGAATGGCAACATTTTTTCGCCTTGACCTATTAATAAAGTCAAGGCCAATCGTTTACATGAAAATATAGTCTAGGTCATAACTTGAGAACTTTTTGACATTAAAATTTCAAACTTGGAACAAGGAAAGACAACATTGAGACTAAATGCACTGCATCAAAATATTTGACCTTGACCACTTTCTTGAAGGTCAAATTAAGAAAAACACGACCAGACCATTACTTGAGATCCGTTTGACATGAAGACTTGAAATTTTGTACACAGAATTTGAGTTGAGATGCACTGCATTATTATTTTTGACCCTGATCATATATTTGCACTCGTTAATGTTGGTAAAGAAGGGGAGACATGTGTTTTTTTGTAAAAACAAAAACAAAAAAAAAACAATACCCACTAGTTTGTAAGAGGATTTGAGTTACTTTTGAAGTGAGCTGATGTACCAGAAGAAGAGGAAAACACTCCATCTCCTCTGTAACGACGAGGATTCTCGATCTGTAAATTTTGACATGCAAGATTCAAAATCTTTTCTTTGAGAGCGCCTTCCTGAAAATGAGATCAAACCAAACTTCAAACTTACATACAGCGACTCTTCTTGCTGACACCAATTCTACTATCAGTGGCAACAAAAATTTATCCAACGCTTTTGACAGTGAAAGGAAGAATTCAGAAAGTAAATCCCCGATTTCTCTAAATGGGAAGCTTAAAAATGTTGAAAAAAACTTTAGAATTTTCTCGGATGCAATAATAGGGAAAAAACAGAAAGCAGTACCCAACGGGCGGAGAGAAAATGTTTTTTACATCATCGGCAATGACATGACGGCAAAAACAGATAATTTGTAGATATTTGCGGAGCCTTGAACAAATCCTCTTTTTAAAATGCATCACTACTTGACCACCAATACAGTAGCCCTTTTCACAAAAAATCTTAAGTTTTTGCATAGGATTTTAACTTAAGAATCTCTTACGACAAATCTTAAGTGCGTTTCACGAACGCATTCTTAGCAGATTGAACTTAAGATTTTACTTCCGACAGACTTCATCCCTAGCAACGACTTCAATATGCTTTATTATCCTTAAATCAATGGGTGAAAATAAAAATAAAACTTAGTTTTCAACATATGTCAGCATAACAAACATTACTGACAACAAATATCGTTTGTGAAGCAGGGAAGTTTAAAATCTGACGTCACAATCACAAGTCTGACGTAAAAGTAGGTCATACGAAAATCTTAAGTGAAACTTCAATCGTAAATATTTTGTAGTGAATTTCAGTTAATTTTTCGACATTGATTGTGATAAAAATATAAAATATTAATGGAAGTTGCTTAAAAAAGTTCAATTTAATGTGTATTTTGGTTTTTGTGGACAGATTTTTACAATTAAATCTGTTTTAAAATACCTAAGAGAGGGTTGGGGCTCTCGTAAAGTTACGACCGATTTTGCATTTAAGAATTTCTTAAGAATTTTTGTGAAAACGATTTTTATCGAAAGTTTTCACTTAAGATAAAAATATGTCGTAAGATTTTTTGTGAAAAGATCCACAGGTTCCTTTGAATTTATCCTGGGTCGAAGCCTCTGCTGGTGGACTCTTTGTCCCCGAGGGTCTCTACAACCCAGCAACCTAGTACTTCGGTTGTAGCTTAAAAATACGGATATATATTTAAACCCTGTGGTAATAAATTTAGATAAGATATTATATTGACAAAAATAAGCCATCTCGTGTACACTTTTTGTAAAGTCTTTTGAAACTTTACTTCTAGGTTAAAGATACAAACAATTTTACCTGGACCTGAACATGGGTGTTTTGGCAGCATTTCTAGTCGAAGGACTAACGTATTTGCAGTCTTCAAGGTAGTTCACAATAGGCCCATTTTGTTGTCAAATTCAAATTTTTAAAACTTGATATTTTCTAGGATGCAAAATATCTCTTTATATGCATCATGAAAGTGGGGGATATTAGTTTGTCCGACTTTCCGTCTGTATTTCTGTCTGTCTGTAACACTTTCGTTTCCGCACGATATCTCGAGAACCCTTTGAGCTTTCGCAATGAAATTTTGCATAACAACTCCCAATGGCCAAAAAAAGAAGCCTATTGCTTTTGAGGTCAAAGGTCAAGGTTATAAATTCTGTCAGTTTTAACACTTTCGTTTCCGTGCGATATCTCGAGAATCCTTTGAGTTTCTGCAATGAAATTTTATACCATAACTCCCTATGGCCTCTCTCGTCCCTCTCAAAGTGTCACGCCTTGTTTTTTTTTTTTTAGTTTATTGCATTAAAAGTCGCTTGGCACTATTTTTAGCACAGGGAGCACATCTGGAGAGTTATTACGTATACTACAGGTTGTCGGCGTACTTTATATTCTAATTATATCTATTAGAACTATTTTGTAAAGGCTAAATTAGACACCATGTATTGTGTACAATGTCGACAATATCGAACGTGAATATACCCATTGTGTGACCTAATGTTTGCATTTAATTTACTGTATAATCAAGTGCGTCCGTGGTCTAGGGGTATCCTTCTTACTTAGCAAGTGAGAGGTCCCGGATTCAAATCCCGGACGATTCTTTTGTTTTGAAATTTTATTTTTTTGGTTGGGTTTACTAAATGATAGTATTCAGCATGTTAAATGAAAAAAGGTATGACGCCTGGCTTGTACAAACTCATAAAATCTTTAATACAGTGTGATAAATATTCTATATAAAAGGAATCTTCTACACATATATTAAAGAATAAGCAATCAAATCTTTATATCCATAATAGCATTTTTTTTATTTGCTTCAATATACATGTACACATTTAATAATTCTACAAATCCAAAGGGGGGGGGGGGGGAGGGGAGGTGTCCCCCTTCCGAACAGCGCATGCTTTTCTTTTTTCTCCTAAGCGGGAGACACAAACTCTCTGAATTAGCTTGTTGTTACTAAATTTCAATAAAATATATTGATACCAGTAAATTTAAGTAAAATGTGATGTAATAAAAGAACATACATAGCCTCTGAATTGAAAATATACATGCAATGTCCTACACTTTAAGTTATCTTAAGTGAAAATAAACTTTTTTTTTCAATCAACTGAATGGTTAAAATGTAACCCATATTAAAATTTGTCAAAAAGAGGAAATTTAATCTAGAGGTTAAAGACATTTTGCCGAATAAAAAAAAATCAATTTCAACAAGTAGACGACATCACAACGCCCTTGTAAATATATCCGAATATAAGTCAGTTTTATCCAGTGGTATAGGGTGTGTTGCGGATAAGAAATGGGTACATCTTAATATTATGGAAAGAATGGCAGTGTTCTATTGTGCTATTGGAAACCCGAAATATGTGTCTGATCAAAATGGCACTCTGTAACAAAGATTCTGTGAAAGCATCATTAAGTTTTATTCAACAGAATAAGAGGAGTTACAGATAAGAGATGTGTACCCAAAAGCGTAACAGATGGACGAACGGACGGACAGACAGACAAATGTACAGACTGACGGACGGACACCCCCATCACTATATACCCCCTGCTTTTGAAGTGGGGGGAGGGTATAATGAAGTCTCCTGAATGACCAACACATGTATATAGAATGTTTCTTTCTTTCTTTCTTTTTTTTTTTTTTACAAAATATGATGAAAACATGTCACAGCTTATAATATTTTTTAAGAACACCATTGATTATTGACATTAGAGTGATGACATCTTTCTTTTTTATGCCCCTGGATCGAAAATCCCGGGAGTATATTGTTTTTGTCCTGTCTGTTTTATTTAATCAACTACTAATGGCTTTTTATGAATTTTTATATTGTTCATCACCCTGTATTGTATGTTTATGTTGGTACTTGCATAAAAAATGTAAGTATTGTTTTTTATTTTATAGTTATTCAAAAGAAAAGGTGTGCATGAAAATGTTTTGTTAACACTAACTTTTACAATGCTTTAATGTTTTAAATAGCCTGTATACAGTTATAAAAGAAGAAGAATATGGTTTATGTAAAGAATATCTGTATATATATATATATATATATATATATATATATATATATATATATATATATGTATATATATATATATATATATATATATATATATATATATATATGATTATAAAAGAAGACATTTTTAAAACTAAGGAATTCTCTTTTAAATTTTAGGAAATTTTAAACGGATTTATTTTCCTCCTATCGGTTGAAGATGCATTTTGATTGGCGGTGGCGAGTATTGTGATCGTCGTGTTCCTGTTGCTGTTGTGGATTATTCGTCTGCTCATGGGAAGGCGGAAGGTGCGGTGCAGGGCTTCATTGGCCAGAGTTGTCTTCATAGAGCGACCCCCGGGGATGGCGGCTCCAAGGTCGGAAATTGAACTAACATCGCCGACAACTCGACGTTCACTGACTCCAAGCCCATCCAGATACAGCCCCAGAAGGCTTAGGAGTCGGAAGGGAGCCAGCTTCCTTGCCCTGTGAAATCGCATAATTGCTATTTGCTTTAATTGGTCAAAAAACCAGAGACAATTTATTCACTTTTTTGTGAAAACTGTGTGAAGGACTTAACATCCATATTTTTTATTACATTTCACAAAAATGGCGAGGTGAGTTATATTTACTTTTGTAAATTTAATAAATAACAAAACTAGTTATTTATTACAGGCGAAAAACAAATTAAACCATCTACAATGTTTATCATTCTTATGTTTTTGATGTAACATACTGATACCGTTATGATTATGAGTAATTTCCCCCATAATATTAAATGTGTTGATGTATGTATAAAGGACAAGAGATTCTTTAAATGTGTCGTTATAAACCACTTTATCAATGTTCTTTCAAGCTAGTAACATCTTTACATTTTTTTTTAAATTTACAAAAACAGTTGTAGAGAATATTTAGTTTGCAATATTTAATCGGATCGGATTAAACATGGATTCAGAGGGGAAAATATTAAACAACGTTAGGTGACGTCGTTATCAGCATATGGAATACTTTATGTAAAAGGGGGGGGGGTAATCTTGTTCTTCCTTCGGAATATGATGTTAATTTTAAGAATTCAGTTCCGAATCCATTTACCTAAAAAGAAATGGAAGTCTTGTAGAGGAGATTTCTCATTAACATTTACGCATGTACATTTGTAAACGGGAGGAAAAAGTCTCATTTCATCGCATTTTGCGAAAGTCTATTAATACGGTTGATTGATATCACATTTTGTTCACTGTACCATTGATTTGATGGCATATAAATATTTAAATATCACTATCACTGGTAATCTAACCAGATATGGTACATTCTAGTACAGCATAAATTAACAGACACCTAACTGTGACAGAACAACGTTTTGATGTATGTCAAGACAGGGATTATGTGTATCTCTCATTGAATATCTAAGGAGTTTGTAGCAAAATCTACATTTTTCTTAAATCACGAATGTTTGTTTGTATGCTGTTTAACGTCCCTCTCGAGAATTTTTCACTCATATAGAGACGCCACCACTTGCGGTGGAGAGCTGCAAATTTTGTCCTATACTCGGCACTTTCGGCCATTGAGCAGTGAGGGATCTTTTTCGTGCCAGCACCTACTGCGACACGGGACCTCGGTTTATAGGGTCTCATCCGAAGGACCGGTCTCCACGTCCCACAGTGGGATTCGAACCCGCGACGTAACGATCAACTCCTTACTCCGCGACTCTAGAGCAGACGCTCCAACCACTGCGCCACGCGGGCGACTAAATCAGGAATGAAAAAAAAACATACATTTAGCTTAAATCTGAAATAACACAAACATAAAAATTCAAAAATAAATACAAAAATATCTCATGTACTGAACGTTTAATATTTTTACGTCGGTAGATATAGCCAATGAAAACATGTGCGACATACTTAGTTAAAATGAATATATTTCATTCTGGTACACTATTCTAGGATGTGAACCTCTCCATGACATTACATATTTTTTTACAAAACCTCATTACAGAGCTTTCTCATCACATAGAAATCAAAAACGTAAGACAGAAAATTGAGAAATTTCACAACACAACTATTGAAGACAAAAAAATCAAATTAAAGGATCCGATGCAAGATTCTATGCCCTTAAATTCCCGAAATTTACAGAAACAAAATTTCAAGAAAGCAAATTTGAAAAGAGTATTTCCGAACTAGTTTCCTCCCTTGTTGAAATAATCAGAATTTGCTACACTCCCCATCAGATGAGAACAAAAAAGAACAATTCTTCGGCTTTACAATCAATGCTTCGTATTTACAGTGCTTCTGAAGAATATCATAGGAAAGCCAAAGCAGATGACACCAAGGATGTTTTATGGATCACAGCTTGACAACTCAGGCACCGGAGGCCTACAGAATTTTCTGTCTGCGATCTGTCATTCCAGAGCAGGAGGAGAGAGGGTTTGGGGATCTCAGAAGAATTTCTGAAAACACCAGCAATAGGCAATTAACATACATTATGGATAAAGTTGTAATGAGGTTTAATGCTCAGCAGTATGGTGACTACAAAGAAGATGCTCTGTTTTTCCGGGAATCTGTCATAAGTCAGCAAGCGAAACTGTTGCCACCTACATCAAATAGCATCTTTCCTGCTGATTGGGTTAGTACAAAACCTTCTTTGGTTCAAAGTCACCTGGACAGAGTAGCAGATTTCCTGATTTTTCAAAAATGTTCTGAAAGGGTGGAGGCTTTAAGATGGAAGCATTGAGTTTTTTGATGCCTCTTTAGAAAATTCTGATGAAAACATCCCAGACGCCTACTTCCGATCAGTCCTTTGCTGCAAGAGTATAACAGAGTCAAAGATACCAGGCTGACAGTCTTGCAGAAATTTCAGTCTGGTCAATTACTTCTACCTAGCTGCAATAATGTAGCCCTCTCCCTTTTTTTTTTTTTTTTTTTTTTTTTTTTGGGAGAGGGCTACAACTCCTAAAGATCTCTGTAATGGTGCAAGTGCGGGAGTGATTCACTCCCGCACGAATTTCGGCTTAAATTATCAGTAAATGGCTATTTAATTGACATTTCTTACCTGAACTCCAAAAATGTAGTTATGCAAAACATAAATCAATCCAAACATACACAGAACAATCCATATATCGGTTATTTTTCGTGTATGTCAACATCACAACTTGAGTTTATCCGCCATGTTTACTGACCTTGATCGATTTTATTTTGGGACAGCCAATGAGACAAGGGATCTCTAGGGAGCGGATCTCTGTATGAATTACCTTATTTTAGGCATAAATATCGCTGTTTACGAAAAAATGTCACATGGAATAGTTTTATTTATAAATATTTAATGATGCCATACAGCATAATCATTTAGTAACCCCGAAAATCTACTTTACAAAGTAATTTATAATTTTCAAGCGCAAGTCTCAGTGCATCACGCGAGAACTGTCATGGCTTCTGATGAGAGCGACTGGTAAACAAGCAGATTTATTTTATCTGGTTTTCGCGTTTAACGGGCTATGTTGTTGACAGTGAATAAAAATTTCGCCTTTTTAGAAGTAAGTTGAATGTAAAAACAATTTATTTTGCCTGCAGTCGCCCGTATTTAAAAAATATATTTGCACCATTACAGAGATGCTGTGGAATTGTAGCCCTCTCCAGAAAAAATCGGATAAAAAAAAAATCGGAGAGGGCTACATTATTGCAGCTAACTTCTACCATTCAAGCGCTTGAAGAAGTTCGACAAAAAGGGGAGACTGGATTTTTACTATCCTCCAGAAGGGGATTAAGTGGTTTTAAAATTTAAGATTTTAAAATAACTCAGAAATCTGTAAACATAAAATAAAGAAAAATATGTTCTTGTTTTCCAGGTTCAACTTCTACAAATGACATCAGCCAATCAATTTCTACAAATGACATCAGCCAATAAACTTCTACAGATGACAGAAGCCAATCAGGACCCTCAGATGGACATCTCTTGAACGATGAACCTACAAATGATATACTCATGTCATAATATGTTTCCCTTGCTAGTCACAAAGTTTTGATGAAATTGTTAAAAAAAAAAGACACGAATAATCTCATAAAGTCTGGCCTCATTCTGATGTTTTTTTTTTTTTTATCAACATATGAACACCTATAACACATCATCCAACCTATGAAATTCATGATGATAAGCAAAAAATGTAAGCAATATTAGGATATTTATAAACTTTGAAACTTAGGCTTTATTTGTTGTTTCTTAATTACTCTATCCTATACATTTTATGGGTTTTTTACCCCGTGACCGTGGACACGATCCAACTTAAAATAGCTAAAAAATTGAATTAAAATTTTTTGTATCTTAAGATTATTTACATACTGCAGTTAATTCTTGAAAACCGCCGCCTTTTATAATGCAGAAATCATGGCGGTATAACGAATATGGAGATGAATTGAATTTTCCATCTTTTGGGGAACAAGATATAGAGTTATCGTTCTTGGATGTAAAATTTTGCGTTTATATTCTTCGTATTATATAAAAATACATTTCAAGATTTGAAAATGCTTTAGATAGTTTTTTTTTTTTTACGTACAATAATTTCGTTTCAAAACAAAAAAACCCACATTATACAATTAATTGATGTACACATGTACAGGACCTGAACGTCTACTTCCGATATTATCTAAATAAATGTACATTAATTATTTATGGCATCATCATTGCTAAATCTTTCGCAATTAATACTGTATCACTATTTTTAAGCAAATATATATCGCATTGTTTGATTGATTGATTATATATTGTTTTACGTCCCATTCGAGAATTTTTCACTCATATAGAGACGTCACCATATACCGGTGAAGGGCTTCAAATTTTGACCTTTACTCGGCACTCAGGGCCATTGAGCAGTGAGGGATCTTTATCGTGCCAACGCCTGCCGTGACACGGGGCCTCGGTTTTTAAGGTCTCATCCGAAGGACCCGCAACTTTCACTTCAAAGTGCCGAGCGCATGGCGAAGGAACAGTTGCTACCTATTTTTTATCGACTTAGGTCTGTCGCGGCCGAGATTCGAACTCACGACCTCCCGATCACGGAGCGAGCGCTCTACCGACTGAGCTACCGTGAACGGTCGAACTACCGGTAATATCGTTGTCGCCGAACTCGAATTTAACAACCGCTTTCGTGGCCAAGCCATGACTTAATCATTTTTATTAAACAGAAAACAGAATCATAATAACAGCTGAAGTTAAAAATTATTATTTATTAATTTTATTACATGTAGCTTGTCTGGCTTTACAACGGTGATCTAGATAGCGACAACCAATAAGCTGCTTCACTGACCACATGCACCTGTGGCCGTATATCGAGATAATTGACACTTTGAAATGGACTTCTGTTGTGAAAACAGGGTGGCAGATGGCGTTATGCGAATTTGGCGTTCTAAAGAGAATTTTACATAGCAGGAAAAACGTTCTTGAAAAACCATGAGGTTATTGCGAGAATGGCGATAAATCGAGAATTGACTATTTGCATATTATGCATTTTTCTTATCATAGCAATGCTTGTAAACTTTTGATATTGATCAGTGAGTGATGTTTTTGTGCCAGCATCTACTGCAACACGGGACATCGGTTTAAATGGTCTCCACGTCCAGCAATGGATTCGAATCCGCGACATAAGGATCAGTTCCTTACTTTGCGGTTCTAGAGCAGACACTCTAACCAATGCACTATACGGGCGACAAAATATGCTTTGAAGACGTTACATTGAAATTGGCTCAATCACTCCGAATGTAAAATTTGCAGAATTTCAAAAATTTCAACAGACAGACAATTGAAACATTTTGATCAGTCAGCAGAAAATATGTGTTCTAAATTTAAGACCATAACTTTTCTTAATAAATTTTATAAAATCTGATGAAATAAATTAATTTTAATCAAAGTTGTTTATACCATTGTAAAAGGTGATACTGCCTTATCTTTATTAACTGGTGTAAAATTATTTTTCTTCAACGCCGAAATTCGATCACGTTTAATGTGACAATTTTCGCCAATCAAATATTACATGAAATTTTGTTTTATGCAGTACAAAGTTTTGTTTTTTTTTATATTTTGAATTGTTTTTTTTTCTTCATAAAAGTCTATTATTTGTAATCTTTCTACAAGACATTGTCTTTAGCTTTTTTCAGCTAGTAACCCTCCCTTTTTTCAATAATTGTAAACTCATCGTATCATATGTGTGTGCGTGTTTTCTATGGCACGGACATTTGGTGTAAATGGGGTACTGGCAGATTTTAGAGATACATATATATTTTGGCCCAGGAATGTTTGGAAAAAAGAAAGTGTGCGAATTGATGGGGTTTGTATTAGTAAATGCGAAACGCGGCTATGATAAGGCTGTCCGAGAGCTTAAAATCATGTTAAATTGTATGTGTTATAAACATTAACCTGAACACAAACAATATTTCTAGGAAGATAAAGTAACTGATAATATTATGTTAAACACATCTAGTGCTTCCTACGGAAGCCTTCATGTTGGTGTCATGTGACCCTCAAAATCACGTGATCAGTTATTTATATATTTTATTCAACTCCACATAAAACGCCCTTGCACAAATGAAAGATAAGGATGAATACTTCAATAAAAGGCTTTATTTAAAAGAGCATAGTTTAAAGTACATGAAAAATGCTGGGGGAAGATATGAATTTGTAAACTTTAACCGCATTTCATCGAAAAGCGCAGCTCTTGTCATAATTCAACGGTGTTTTCCATTAACATTCGAAAATCATATCAAATTTCCAAAATAATATAATTTCCCCCAGCAATATCCATGTTCTTTGATATCTTAACTTACTTTTACACATTTTCCTTATGTCATTCAATTTCATCTTTCACTTGTGCCGATCGTTTAACACAAGACACCTAAATTTCTCCATTTCCCTTTCAGATATCAAACGCTCTAATGATGCAGATGTAGGGGAAGCAACCCGAGATTATCCATGCTTACCAAGGGCGCCGAATTCAAATGTATACAATTAATTTATTCTATTAAAATTCAAATTACATTATTTCTTAGTCTTCTTTTTCAATATTTATTATTTGCAAAATGACAAATTTATTATTTCAATGAATTTATTGCATTAACAAACATCATCATCTTCACACTGAAAGACATTCTACATAACGTAATGACTGTATATATGATAATACATATCAAATACTTCAATTTCAATAGTCGCCCGCGTGGCGCAGTGGTTAGAGCGTCTGCTCTAGAGTCGCGAAGTAAGGAGTTGATCCTTACGTCGCGGGTTCGAATCCCACTGTGGGACGTGGAGACCGGTCCTTCGGATGAGACCGTATAAACCGAGGTCCCGTGTCGCAGTAGGTGCTGGCACGAAAAAGATCCTTCACTGCTCAATGGCCGTAAGTGCCGAGTATAGGACAAAATTTGCAGCTCTCCACCGGCAAATGGTGGCGTCTCCATATGAGTGAAAAATTCTCGAGAGGGACGTTAAACAACATACAATCAATCAATCAATCAATTTCAATACTTTTGAATCTACACAAAATATCTTTCAAAGTTAATAATTCTAATAATGGTTAATTCAATGGAATTTACCAGGATTTTACCTGTGATATATGTAAACAGTTATATTACAAATCTTCTCAGAGGCCTAGAAAATGTGTAAACAAAAAAAAATGAAAAAATAAAAAAAAAATGAAAAAAAAAGAGTTAAAATTTAAAAAAAAAATTAAAAAAAAAAAAGAGGGAAAGGGAACAACTATTAAACACAAGATATATTTATTTAGATGAAATGACAGTGTTTACAAGCAAAAAAACAAAAAAAAAATTTCAGAAAATACAAAAAATTATAAACATCATTAAAATTCAAATATATGGAGATTTCACATTTTAAAATTTTTAAAAAATTATTTTACAGCTTTTAAAAATATTTTTTATAATTAAAAAATTAGGACTATTTGGTGCAGAACGTCAATACCATGACTGTTAATGGCTGTTTTCAAGGACATCAGTATCAAATGATCAATCATGGTGAGAAAAGAAGTGAAAACAAGTTTCAAATCACGTGATGACTTTAACTTTTCAATCGTCAACTTCCCTTACTTATGCAGCAATATACCTTCATCACCTGCATACGGGGTATATATCTCTCAGTTGATTCGATACGCAAGAGCTTGCTCTACGTATGTGCAATTTCTAAAACGAGGTAAATTATTGACAAAAAAGTTGATGAAACAAGAATATCAGCTGTCTCGTCTAAAGTCATCATTTCATAAGTTCTATTGGTCGATACAATGACCTTGTCAGCAAATACAATTTATCATTGAGTCAAATGCTGACTGACGTTTTTCATACTAATTGTTAGGCCATTATTTACACACTGAATTATCGACGGATTTTTCCGTTATTTCCCGATCATGACAAGGAGCACACGGCGGGTGTGACCGGTCGGCAGGGGATGCTCACTCCTCCATGGCACCTGATCCCACCTCTGATGTTTGGAGGTCCGTGTTTGCTCTGCTCCTATTTTGTATTGTATAATGTACTTTTGAGCTTGAATACTGTTCGTTATCTTCATATATTTCATCATGTAATAGAAATGTCCTTAAAATAAGGTAATCTTATGCAAACATGGACTTTTGTAACTTTGCAAAGGTAATAATTGCAAGGTCCACAAAGGACAAAAATGCACTGACATAGGGGGAAAAGAAACAAGAAAATGAAGATGTAGCACAAATTACTTTCAATTCATATTGCAGAAACTCTAATGACCTCAGGTACAATATCTACAACCAAATTATGTACAGATTTCCAAAAATGCATGTTTCTCCATCAGTATTTTACAAAAGATTGCCACGTTTGCAAAACTACCTTACAGATGCTAAATACAACAAATCCAACAACAAAAATTGTGAGCGCAAAACATTTGTAGATTTTTTCTCACTGCAAAACTGGTCATCCCTGACAAAAACTGCTAAACAAAGCCACAGTATAATTAACTGTAAGGCATGCATTTATGACTTACATAGCATGTCATCTTTACACTTGTCCTATGCAAAAGAAATGAAGGAGGCAAAACAATGGTGAACACAATCAATCCCATATTTGAAGAAAAACAGGTTAAGATTTTAAAATAGCTATAGCACAAAGTCTAAACTTAACTCTAAAGACTCCTTATGAAGAGAAACGTAAACAAACCAAAGAAAAATTGCAAACATCACATGGAAAAATGAAAACTTCTCTGTCACAAGATGACTCAGATGTCAGCTACTTTTTGTCATCTGGTAAATCCTTCAGGCAGTATGAGAGGGAAAGAATGGCTGCTGGATTCACAACAAAAGAAGAGAGTGCAGTAGCATCAAGAAAGAGAGCACAAAAGGAGGAAAGCAGAGATTTAAAGAAGAGGAAACATCACGGCCCATTTGACTCGTATAACATAAATGAAACACTACTGCAAAATGAAGTAGACAATATGCCCTCAAACCGACCAATCAACTGGACAAGACTTGCAAATAAAACACGCCTTACAAATAAAGACAACACTGTCCCATTAAATGCAGGTCAGGTTCTAAATCATTTTGCCATTTCAAGAGGCATCAGTCTTAAAAAATTCTCAAACAGTACCGACTACCTACGTAGAGTAAGACGCTCCAAGAAAAAGATAGGATACAGATTGTCTGTCCCCACCTCACGCTCTTCAAAGGTACTTAAAATAATTATCAAAAAAATATACAGACCAAAACATTTTACATTGGTGAGGAAATAGCCCCCAAATCATACAAATAAATTACATTAACAATGATGGAGATCTACAAGAAAAGAAAAAGTTAATGAAATTCATGGCAGGAAAATCCCCCTCGAGACCATCATTACCAATGAGATACAACGACTTCAAAAAGGTGGAGTGGTTAGATGTACCAATTACAAAGAAATGACATCAGAACAGCTGAAACACCACTGTAACACAGTCTTTGAACCAGATCTTTTGCGACAGCAAAATGCAAGAGAAGTACTACAGCAGAAGGAAAATGAGTGGAAGATAAAAATGTGGCATGACCATTCTGACATCCTTAATCACTCTTATGTAAGCTTCATGTCATGTTTCCTTTATGACCCTCTCAACTTTCTCACTGACAAAGAATTCAGACAAAAATATCCAGAGAAGAACATTGATGTGCAGTCTTTTGTTGAAAGACCTCAACTTTACATCTTTGGACTATCTGGTAAGACATTAAACTTGCAAATACAAGCTCTATAAAGAATTTAAAAAAGAGACAACACACAAAATTTTCAAAACACTCAGAACTCCTACAATTTTTAAAAGCCAAATAACACAATGTAAACAAAGAAAAAAAAATCTTAAGAAAAAGGGGAGACAATCCTTCACAAACCATAACAGAAACGCTAAACAACTAAACTTCACATTTTTTACTTCAAGAGTTAGATGGAAAAATCATATTCATGACAAATCAGTTACTAAGAAAAGGTACATTTCTAATTTAAGAAAAAAATAAAATATATATAAAGAAATTAAAACATAAAATTGAATGAGTGCCAAAAGTAAATTGACCCAAAACTTTATACATTTACAATTAAGAAAAATGAATTAAGTTCAATATACAGTCTGTACTCTATACAAAATTCCTATGATCTCCTCAATACAAAGAAATAGAAAAAATACATTGAAACATTTTTTTCGAAAAAATACATGCATTCTAATTATGTGTTTACATGATAAACTACATGTAAAATACAGTTTAAAAGTTCATGTATTTGCATGGATTTAATAACTAGTGCTCTACATATCATTTAAAAAAAAAATAACAGCTCTGCTGTTTTTAAAAATAATCACACAATATTAAGATATTCAATGTATAATAAACATATGTTACATTTAATAAATTAACATTGTGATTTTACATGTAAATATTGAAAAAGAAATTAAATGAATACTTTATCACATGTATTTTTAGAAAATCAAAATTTCTTATTTTTCTCAGGGTCAGATAACTCTTGAAAAACATGTACATGGACAAAATGGCTAACTTTTAACATGTTACCAGCCAGGTGAATTTGGATCATTTCATTTCCATCATTTACCAATACGCATTTAACTAGTTTAAAATATGCTTCAAAATTTTCAGTATCTGTCATTATACACTGTGTACCTTAAAACAAAAACAAAACAAACGTAAGGGAATGAAACTACATTCCAAATTAATACATCTGCCTTGTACACAAAGCATTAAAATTTACAGTTTTAAACATATATACACTTTTCTGATTATAAATCTCAATTACCTTAACAGGAAACAGTGACAAAGATCAGTTGACATACATTTTGCCAAGGATAAAGGATTTACAAGAGGTAACAAAAGCACACTTGAACATAAAACCAGTCCTTAGAGTTTTCACAGGTGATAACCCTGCGCGCCAGTTTGAAAGCGGACAACAAAGAGGCGGAAATTACAGCTGTGTATGTGGAGTTCCAGGCAATGAACACAATAATTTCATTTGTTGCTACAATACTGAAACTCTAACATTAGAAGAGAGAAGAAAGTTTGTTATATCACGCAATGTATGACAAAAGATGAAAACTGGCACAATTAATCCTTTCCAAAATCTAAGAAAAGAAGAAATAATTGAAGAATTAGAGAGAAGATCAATATGGCCAAAGACAGAAACAAAGAATGAAGTGCAAGAGAAATTTGCATCTATATTACATGGAGTTGTACGACCACCAGCACTCTGTTGTGAAGACCCTACAAGATCAGTAAAAGAGCTACGAAGTGCTAGCATGTGAGCCTTTACATGATCTTACAAATGTAATTCAGAATTTAATACAAGAGCTCCCTCATCATGTTCAAGAAGACACGAATCAAGAATTTGTAGCATTCAGCGAAACAACTATAGGCCAAAAAAAAAATCAAATAAAGGGATCTGATGCTAGGCTATATGTAGTTAAACTCGCAAAATTTACTTCCCAAAAATATGAAGAAGGAAAGGTAGATGAAAATATATTGAATCTTGTTAATGCTCTAGTTGACATCATTAAGTTTGCTACTCCATCCGTACAGCTAGATCACAAAAACAACTTCTGCGACTCTATAACCAGTGCTTTCTATTTGGTCTGCTCTGCAAAATTGTTGTTGGAAATAAAAAAAAAAAAACTGACAAGCAGAAAGTTTTATGGTAATCATTTTCATAGCGTCACTGTGCATCTACCAAAACAGCACGTTTGTTCAATTTGATATCCATAATTCCAGAACAAGAAGAAAGATCATTTGGAACTATAAGAGGAATTTCTGAAAACACAACAAACAGGCAGTCCACATACGTAGTTGATAATGCTGTCCTACGATACATCTTTCAGACTTAAAAAAATGACCCAACTGAAATAATCTCCAAACAGAATTCTACAATTATTAAACAAGCCAAATTTACCATAAAGCCCTTCGGGCTTTATGGAATTTGATCTCGTGACCAATCCATATTCCTGGTTTCGAAACGGCAAAGGTAGCATCAGGATAAGGATCAGGATAACAGCAGGAAGCATTCAAATCAGCATTGATGCTGTAACAAAATTAGTTCCCTGCATTGAAGTGAGTACCTACAGTTTGGGATTGATATGGTCTCCAAAAGAGTTCTAGACGAGGAACACATCAACCCATACCCCCTACTATACTTTAATTTTGGATAATGCTCCAACAAAGTGTCTTTTATATATTCTGCATCCTTGTTCTTTAGTAGAACGAGTTTCTTCTCCCCAAGACCTGCTTCAATCAGTACTCATTTTCATTACTTTGACTGACATTGTATATGTGTAATTTATACATTCCTGAATCTAAATTTTAATTCAACTAGTGGTTAGCTACCGGTAACCACTGGCTAATTTTATATTATTTTTACATACATGGCCGGATATCCCAGTTTGTTAAGTAGAAATCTGAATGGAAGACCCACTTGTCAAACAAAGGTGTCCTGTAATGATTTGTAGCAGGGTTGTCTAGAGGGAGGCAGACTTGAAGAATACATATCTGACTTCACCGCTGACTTCCACATAATCTCAGCCAGATGTCCCTCAAACTGCGTGATCTTCGTTCCTGCCATTCCCTTAAAGAGGTCCTTACCATGTTTTCATGCCCCCTCGATTCTGTTCGTATTGATATCGACCTCCTCGTATTGATATACGTCTTCTTGAAAGCTTCTGGACTTGATAAGAAAGTAAGTAACAACAGAATTGTTGGTTAAACCACTCAGTCTGCAGCTACAGGGAAAACGTTATAGATTTGATTACTGGTGATTCATTCTACGGTACTTTTTTTGTCCACGAGTGTTCTCTGAAACTACCCATCCAAATGAGACGAAACCTTTTTAGGATTATTGGGTACCCTTATTAATGTTGATTACACTGTGTATGGGAGAATGATTCCAATAAAAGAATCCAATCACAGAACAGATGGCAGCAATTCACAAGGATTACCAGAGAGAAACTCGTACTGGTGAAAACAAGATCTTGAATGGTCACTAAGGATATCTTTTGCCACAGCTACATCACTATTATAGTAAGCACACTCTATCACTCTTTGGTTATGTTCACAAATACTATATCACTCTGTGTTATGTTTACCAATAAATCTTAAGGTTTGTCTTAAAATGTGTCCTAGAACATATTATATGACCTGAAGTAAGACATATCTTATGACGATCTTAAGACATGTCTTATCATGTAAATCAAAGCTATTTCAGACAGACTCTAAGCTACGATGTCTTAACTGTTAGCTCAGAACTGTAGCTCTCTCTGCTTGAGAAATTTTGGACAGATAAAGCAGAGAGCTACAGATCCGAGCGTTGTTAAAACCTTTGATTTACGCCGCCTCTTTTTTGTCGCTTGCTTCGGCTATTACTTGTATTTTATGCTTTCCCCCGCAGAGAGGTCCGCATAGAAGAAGATGCATGGGCAGCAGTGGCTCCCGAATGTGAGGCAGAAGGACTGAACATTCAAGACGAAAAAAAAACAGCGCATTAAAGAAAGGGAAAAAGAGGAAGAAGTATGGCCAGGTATTGAACTTTTGGCAAATTCAGAAAACAGGAAATCAAGGCTGAATGTATTACTCAGTATCAGAGGCCAAAACTCTCCCAGAGAAAAATTCAAGATTCTATGAAAAACATGAATGAAATGCAGAAAAGAATATTCTATCAAGTTAGACAATGGGTTCTTAATATTTCATAAAGTCAGCATCCTGATCTTCTACATGTATTTGAAACTTGAGGTGCTGGCACAGGAAAATCACATCTAATTAAATGTATTTACCATGAAACAAGCAGAATTCTTTCTAAAACAGTTGAAAACCCCGATTCAATGACAGCTCTCATAGCAGCTCCAACTAGTACGGCTGCATTCAACATCGGAGGCATGACTCTTAATTCCGCGTTTGCTATCAGCAAGAACATTAAACTTCCTTATACACCGTTGAGGGAAAATATTTTGAACACATTAAGAGCAAAGTATGAAAATCTTGAACTTCTTATTATTGATGAAATATCAATGGTTGACCACAAGCTTCTAACCTATGACCACGGCAGATTGTCTCAAATTTAGCAGTCAAGAAAGTTTTTGGGAATATTGCAGTCTAAGCCTGGGAGATTTTTATCAACTGCCTCCTGTGAAAGCATCACCACTGTGATGTTAAAGACATCAGGTTAAGTAGTCCTTTATGGTGGATCTTTGGAACTCTTTGTTCTATATATCTACATTGACAGAGATTATGCGCCAGAAAGACGACGCTAAGTTTGCAGAGAAGTTAAATCGTTTAAAAATTCGATGTCGGAGAGAGTCGTTACTTCAACAAGATATTGAAATGCTGCAATCAGTGTCTTGTGATTTGGTACCCAGGGAGATGAAAGGTACTTTATACATTTATGCTCTGAATAAAGATGTTGCAACGCATAAGGAAACTATGGTCGATACAGTCTGTCATCCTTGTATTTTATCCAGAGCAAAGGATTACACAAAAAGAAATGTGACTGGAAATTTGGTTCTAAGACGCCAACCTTACTGTTCCTCATCACAAGAAGACCTACCAGATAAGATAAAATTAAGACTGAATGCAAGAGTTATGTTTACTCAGAATATCGATACCGAAGACGGCCTTGTCAACGGCGTATTTAGAACTATTACTGCGTTAGACAAACCTCAGGAAAATGATGTTAGAACTATTTTCGTAGAATTTGACAATTGGACGGAAGGCAAAATCAAACTAGAACTGTCCAAACGGGACAAATACCCCCCGCAGGATTTTCAGAGAAGGTGCCAAGTTATTACACACCCTCAGGTCATGAACAATTTTTGTGTAAAATGGAACTAACCAAGTTTATCCATAAGAAGATATGGACTGGAAAAGATTTATGAACGTTTTTCTGTCATTGATCTTGAACTTGCCGAAATGACCTTGGGTCAAAATCATGTCACATCCTCAGGTTATGAACAATCTTTGTGTAAAATGGGGACTCACCAAGTTTATCCATAAGAAGATATGGACAGGACGCGAATTATGAACTTTTTTTTTCAGTGACCCTGAACCGCCCAGATGACCACTGGTCAAGGTCATGACACACCCTCAGGTCATAAGCAATTTTTGTATACAATGGGAACCCACCAAGTTTATCCGTACGAAAGATATGGACCGGACACGAGTTATGAATTTTTTCTTTCAGTGACCTTAAACTTGTCCAAATGACTTTGAGTCAAGGTCATGACACACCATCAGGTCATGAACATTCTTTGTGTGAAGTAGGAGATACTAATGTTCCTCCGTAAGAAAGATATGGACCGGACACATTTGCAAAGACAGACAGACAGACGGACGGACAAGGTGATTCCTATATGCTTTCCCAAACTTCGTTTGCGGGGGGTATAAAAAGCAGCCTCACAGATTCCAGGATCAGAAGGTGCTATAAAAATCACACTCTTTGAAGATTCTCTCGCTGGTAAAAACGCAGTTAGAAGGCAATTTCCTCTGAAGCTTGGCTGGGCAGCAATACACAAAGTACAGGGAATGACATGCAATCGTTTAGTTGTTTCGCTTTATAGAGTATTTCAACCAGGAATGGCAATTATCGCACTCAGCAGAGCAACTGCTTTTGAAGGATTGCGTATATAAACCTTGATATGAAGAGCATTTTTGCCTCTGAAGAAAAAAATGGCATTAGAAAATAGAAAACAGACTTTCTGTCCTAAGACGCCCAAATTAGTGGAAGTGGCTTGTTAAAGATAACTTTACATAATACAAAAGGCGTTCTCATACACAAAAAGGACGTTGATAACGCACGAAGTCTTAAATATGCACATGTAGTATGTTTAACAGAAACCTGGTTGAAGAACGATGATTACATTCCAATGTCAATATTCCCAAACTCGAAGGTATATTCAGGGCCTCGAAAAGTAGCCTACACATCTGCTGACCAAACATTTAGCGACAATGGAAAGAGGAGGGGTTGCAATAGTTACAAGAGACAAGGAAAGTATTATAAACAATGCTCAGATTGAAAATTTAGAATGCACAGCGATAATGATAAGGAAACCAATCGGTGTAGCAGTGTTTTTTATTTGCCGTCCTCCAATACACCCTTTGGTCAAATTCAAAGAAAGCCTAGAGAGTCTTCTTTCCCGGATTGCCGCAGAGATATCTTCACCAGTTATTATTCTTGGGGATTTTAATGATAATGCATTCAACACAACACCATCTCTGCAGCCTATATTTACAAGATATGGTTTCCAAAAGCTTGTAAATGAACCGACAACAGTCGGAAACATGTCTCGACCTGGCATTAGTCAAAGGTTCGATCAGCTTCCAAGAGTGACTGTGAAACCAATTTATTACAGTTTTCACGTAATAATCCTTGTTGAATGTGAAATGTAACTGTTTTAACTTTTCTGATACCCTTAATATGCATGCAAGTAAACGTGATAAACTTGTGTTCATTGCAAACCAGAAACGTATAAAACTGTCCGTCCATTGCAATGCTGTAAATACGTATCTACAATATAATAAACAAAACCAATCTATCATTGTAATAGTTAATTTACATATGCACGTTATGTATACTGTAAAAAAATACTAAATCTTGTGTCCATTTAACCAAATATTATAATCGATCATGTATATTTTGATGTAATTGTATATATTTTCAGTAAATAAAAAAAAAACACTGTAGTGGTCTGTCAGGCGCCCCGATGAGCCCTTACAGGGCGAAACAGTGTTCATTGCATCTTTAGTATATTAATTCTCTCCATTTCTTACTATCCTGTCTTCAGTAAGAAAGACTACATGATTGATTGATTATATATTGTATATTGTTTTATTTATTTTTATTATCACTAGAAGTGAAAGTCACGGGTCTTCCGGATGAGACCTTTAAAACCGAGGTCCCGTGTCTCAGTAGGCGTTGGCACGATAAAGAACCCTAACTGCTCAATGATCCTGAGTGCAGAGTATAGGTCTAAAGTTGAAGCCCTTCACCGGCATATGTTGACGTCTCTATATGAGTGAAAAATCTCGAATGAGACAAGCAAAGAATAGAAGAGACGATGCGACTATGGTACATGCCTATAATTGTACGAAACATGAATCAACGGAGCAGTCATCTTATTTCTTCATGTTCGGGAAGAGCAAGTGGACATAGCATTTGGTCTAGCAAAAGAAGACAAGAAAGAACCTCAGACCAAGTGCATTCAGGATTTAAGAGAAGGACTATTGGAAGCCAAAAGAATGATGGGTATAACTATATAGCCAAAGTACACCAGTGTTTAGAGTTACTATACTTCAGTTTTTGACAGGTTCTGACTGTTCACATTATCTGAACTTATGTTGTTTCAATACAACTGATACTAATTCTATGTTCTGGTTCTGTTGAATTACATTTGTTTATTTTCATGCCAACACCGCTTTTTTTAATTTATACTTATTATACTTATTTATACTTGTATTATAAAAATGCAAAATAATGCAGAATATTTGTGCACGAATAATGAGAACATTTATATATATATATATATACTATAAAAATGCAAAATTATGCAAAAGATTTGTGCACGAATAATGAGAACATTTTTGTCAAATTTTTTATCTTGGTCATGCCTATTTTTTTAAATAAACCTTCTTATTAAATAAGCATCACCATGTGTATAAGATGTAAAAGCTAGGTCACCCTAATGTAAAGTACACTTTTTGCATCACATATCAATTTCTAGTATGTAGAAACTGTAGCATTATATTACCACTTTTTTTAAAATATGTCTTAAAACAGCTTAATAAGAAGCTAGCTATGTCTCCAGGAATGTATACCATAAAACGCGCATTGCTTCTTGCAAAAAACAAGATGTGTTTGTGAAACACTGATGCCCCCGTATGGCAGCTTATGGCGAAGGTTAAAGTTTCTCAAATGCAATTCAAAATCCAGGCCAAAAGATAAAAAAAAATGTTGGTACCCAAAGAAAGGTCTTGTCTCAAGGAATATACCTGTGAAATTTGAAAGCCCTAGCTGCAACTTTAAAAAGTTATGGCGATGGTTAAATTTTTTAAAAGTAAGTAAAACGTCAAGGTTGTTGGATCCAAAGGAAGGTCTTGTCACAAGGATTACATGTGAAGTATGAAAGCCCTAGCACCAACCATTCAGAAGTTATGGCGAAGGTTAAAGTTTTTCGAAATTAGGTCAAACTCTTATGTCAAGGTCAAAGTGGTTGGTATCCAAAGGAAGGTGATGTCACAAGAATTACATATGTGAAGTATGAAAGCCCTAGTATCAACCATTTAAAAGTTATGGCCAAGGTTAAAGTTTTTCAGAAGTAGGTCAAACTCCTAGGTCAAGGTAAAAGGTCAAAGTGGTTGGTATCCAAAGAAAGGTCTTGTCACAAGGATTACATATGTGAAGTATGAATGCCCTAGCTCCAACTGTTTAAAAGTTATGGCCAAGGTTAGAGTTTTACAAAAGTAGGTCAAACTCCTAGAACAAGGTCAAAGATGTTGAAATCCAGAGGAAGGTCTTGTCACAAGGAATACACATGTGAAGTTTGAAACCCCGATCACCAACTGTTCAAAAGTTATGGCCAAGGTTAAAGTCTCATAAAATTTTGCAAAAGTGGGTCAAACTCCAAGGTCAAGGTCAAAAGGTCAAATTTAATGGTACTCAAAGAAAGGTCTTGTCACAAGGCTGTCAACATAACCAGAAAGCTTTTCCCAGAATTTTGTGGTGAAGGCCAGCTCAGATTCGAGTGTAACTGGTACAGTGGAGGAAAGCACACAAAGAAAGAGTTGGACCCGGTAAGGAACCAAATAATCAGACGCTGTGTTTCTTTTTCCCAAGTTTATATCAGAGGATGCTTGGAGAGAAAGAATCGTCACATACATCAACGAGTGCCTTAGGGGAAACGACAAACGTGTGAAAAAGAATTGTCACAGTACTTCCGCATCCATCATTCTTCCAGAAATCAACCAACACTGTCCAAGTGATGTGTTCAACTTTGTAGATAAAAAGTGTTCCCAAGACCTTCGGTGTTTGATTCATGTCTTACCCATGGCCATTCAATATATATACCATGAAATAGTGCCCATCATTTACCAGCTGTTTACATGTGTTATTTAAACATTTTGATAAGAATTACAATACGCCGCATATTTAATATATGCATAGTCATTTCATGCTTTAATTAAAGTTGTTCACGCTTCATGCTTTAATTAAAGTTGTTCACGCTTCACATCTTTTGTAATCATGTTAATTTTCTTTTGTAATCATGTTAATTTTCTTTTATGATCATGGCAATATTTCTGTCTTTATGATATCGGGGGAAAAACATTAATATAGCCTATAAATATGTAATTTATTATAAAGTTCATCACGTAAAATAGTTTAGTATATTTTTGTTTAAAATCAAAAGATTAAAAAAAAAAAGGGGGTTTAAACTTATTCTTCCCTCCAGGTGCATGGGTTTGACTTTGAATGTTTTCCCCGCCACCCCAAGATCTGCACTGTAGAAAGCGAAGATGTGGCGACTGATAGCGATTTTGAGTGTATTGTCAAGCGTTAAATGTGAGCTAGATCAATTTTGCCAAGTGCAAGTGCATCAAACTAACAGAAAAAATGACAGGCGAGGATGTTGCGATGAAGCTGAGGTTGGCGGAGAGACTAATTTTGCAAGCCCCTAAAAGCCGTTTGATCAGATCACTCCTAAATGTCTGCCAAAGTTAAGGACAGTTGATGTGCGAGGTACTGACCTGTAAACCTGTGAGGATTTCCCCTAATTATCGTTAACAGGAGGATCTGTGGAGAATCGGTAAGTAGTTTATGATGTTCCACTCTTTTTTTTTTTTTACAGACTACGTTGTCATCCACCACCCAGACCACAAGGAAACCTCCTCGAATTCCGGTGAAAACCAGACTTCCTCCCAGCACCACGAGAGGTACGTAATACATATATATATATATATATGAAAGGAAATAGATATACATTGTGTGTGTGAATTTTATTTTTATTTTTATATTTTTTCAGTCGCGAAGTCAACGACCAATACATCAAGCACCACAGAGTCACTTAAATCAACAATGAATGCCTCCAGCACCGTTGAGTTCTTGAAAACGACGCTGAAACCAGAGTTTGATGCAGTCAAGGAGAAGGGTAAATATATTTTTAGAAATCTATCTTTATTTATTTCGAGGGGGAAAGGTATCTCTAAATATTATAATAAAACTTTTTAAAATTTTTATTTAGAGCACGTCTTAATGATAGCTGTCATCTTTCTCTCCTGCCTGACGTTCTTGATGACGATCCTGATTTGTCTATTCCTAATCAAAGAGAACTAAGGCGGCTAAAACGTAATAGAAAACTTCCGATGGCAGATCTAGGCAGTTCGGGTGTGATTTTCATAAACACGCGTAGGACGGGACGTTATTCAGAGACGAAATTTGATTGAACTTGTTTTGTTTTATATGTTTCGACAAACGCTTTTCTGATTTAGATGCTACTAGTTGTACATATTTTCGCTCGACAACCTACATTTTTTTTGGTTGCTTTTAGAACACGAAGGTATTGACCTAAATGTGTTGTATATAATTTGTAGCGCGTTTTTTTCTTTTGTATATAATTCTTAATGCTTTGTATTGTATTTGTATTGATCTCATTTGAATATGCTACGTTTGGTAAGAAACTGCTTTTGTATATAACGCTATACTGATCTCATTTGAATATGTTACGTTTTGTACTTCCTCACGCCATGATTCAAATTTCTCCCTTTCCAATTGTCTTCCTCAAAATATTCGTCTTAAGCCTTCTTTGTTGTAGAAAAAAAATTGTTAACACACTGTTTATACAATTTTTTGTAAACTTCCCTAGAATGTGTTGCATTAAAACTTTCTTTTTTTTTTTTTAATACTTGTACAACTTGTCAGATCAATGATTTCAATTATCTCTGGGTCATCTTCGTCGATCTCGTTTTGTACAATCTTTTATCTTAAAAAAAAAATCTATTTGTAATTATTTAAAAAAAATCTTATGTTGCATTTATTATTAATAACATTTCCTTTTTTGTGCATAAAGTAAAAAAAACTGTTTATACAATTATTACAACGCCTGGAAAAAAAAAACTTGTATCGCAATGGAAAATAAAGTGCTCCGCCACAGCATGATACGCCCGTCAAATATTGTTCAATTATCATAAATTAAACAGTTTAGGGTGCAAGAAAATCATGTCAACCTTAATTCAAAGATTTCAATGATTTTTCCATTCCTTATGATATTTGATGTTTAAACATTTCCTGTAGTGCAGGCACTAATTATAATAAATTTCTCAACTGGTTGTGTTAGACCTTGACAAATACCTATCTGTAGCCCCCTCCTTCCCCCCATCTTTCAGATTTATTTGATATTTTCAAAAAATTAAATAAAAATGTCATATTAAACAATATCAAAATAGTGTTAACAATTTAATCTATACCAAATTAATTTTAAAAATAAAAGGCTGGCCATTAAATGACATATGCTATAAACAGACAACCAGTTTTTCTAATTCCCAAAGGATACAGATCAGAGCTGCTTGATCAGAGATGCTGTAACAGAAATAATTAAAACAGCTAGCCTTCCTATACATTGAAATCATTAATTATAATCTTTAACTGGATGCATGTCCATTCATTACTCCCAAGGGATGAATGGATCTGCACTATCTGCTTTAATAGTCTGTATTGTAATAAAATGCATATTTATGTCACTCCGTTGAAAACAGAGATTTTTTAAAATTTGTTACAAAGATTTATAAAAAGAAACAAAAACTTGTGTAATCTTGATGCAATGTTTTTAATAAGGTTACTGCATGACTCTTGGATTTGTAGAATCTATCTACCATCAAACATTTAAAAAAAAATACTTGATGATTTTTTAGATTTAATGTCAGACTGGTTTTAAGCTGCAGTTCATATTGACAGAGAAACCGACATGCTGATTTCAATATCCCCTCCCCCCGGGTATAATTAGTTTTAATTATAGTATACAATATCAAATTAGTTTATTATACAATATCAAGATAGTTTTAATTACTTTTCACCAAATTCATTTTAAAAGTTAAAAGGCTAGCCAAATAGATTCATTTATTCCTTTAATCCAACGCTGATTCCTTTCCCCAATTTCCAGGAGATATAGATAACACCTGCTTGATCAGAGATGCTCTACCAGTTAGTTCCTCACACTAAACTCATTATTTTCTCTCTAATTTGACATGTAATTTTCTGTTATCAAAATTCACCTTGACCAGTGCTTGATGATTACACCCATGGGAGAGGTGGAATTTCTCTTATAACATTACATTTGTTATAGATTGCTGTAAAGTACATAATGAAAAAAAATATAAGTATTTTCTTGATTTAACATTTTTTTTAATAAGGATACTGCAACATTCTTGCATTTTGGGGGATTGTGTAATTTAATAGTATAGATACACAGTTTTTAAAAAAAAATTTCACTAAATTAAAGGTCACAGTGACCTTGAAATAGGTCGCAACATACCTTCTACCTAAGATACATAAATTGGCCAAGTTTAATGATTCTATGTCTAATAGTTTTCTAGTTAAGAGCCGGACAGGATTTTTCCATATTTGGCCATAGCATCTTAATTAAAGGTCAGAGTGACCTCCTTTTAATGCGCCACACACCTTCTTCCCAAGACGTATCAGCTGACAAAGTTTGATAATTCTAGGCCTAATAGTATTAAAGTTATGAGCCGGACACGAAAAAGCTAACAGACGGACGGACGGACATGAAGGCTATAACATAATACGTCCCCTCTTAAGACGAGCGTATAAAAATTAAATGACTTAAAAAACTTGATTCTGTTGTTGGTGTTACATTCATATAGAAATCTAGGTTAAAGGAATTTTGACTGGGGGGAGGGGGGGGGGGGGAGGGCTGAAGAATCTCCACTTTTCCCGACAACACCTATTCTCTTATCAGTTTTGATATCTTTGGTCACAACAGCTGATGGTTTAGATTCCTTTAATCGTAGATACTCCTCTTTTGGTACGAGAAAGTATTCAGTGGACATGTTAAGACAATTCCGGAAGTAGTGGTTTTAACAAGACCGGAAGAAATCCGTGTCGTCTCCGTAACAATGATTTCTTATGTTTACCCTTCTTCTTAGCCAGTTGACGAAGAACGTGTCGATATTTGTACAAACTTTTAATCAATGTATCCGAGGGAATGACTGCCCGATTATGAATCACGTTATAAATGACTTCCAGTAACGCTTTCAGTTGCTGCATAGTAATGGTTTCTAGCAGCACTCGTCGCTGTCTGACAGACGCAGTAGCTAATAAGTTTAAGAAAGCCCAGTTTCGTTTATGTCTTGTGCTCATCGTTTCATGTACACTGTCAACAGATCCCCGGAAAATATTCCCGTCCGTAATGCGTAGTCTCTGTTGCAACTGACTGTCGGGTCTCTTAATAAGTAGGGATAAGGTTTTTGCGTCACTTTTTCGTATAATTCGTGGCACTTTGATTCGAGACATGGGGAAACTATGCTGGTTTCCATGTTGACCATCTTGCCCTTTGGCTGATACACATCAAGTATTTAGGGCAAAATGAGCAAATGGGGTAATGAAGACAATGTTTTTCTGCAATTAAATCAGCTGGACCCTGATATTACAACAACAATCTATTTGTCAGTCTTAAGATTTTTCTAGATTACTTCTCATAAAACATTCAAAACAATAACTTGAATAATAAGAAATCAACATGTAAATGTTAGATTAAAAAAAAGTTCTATTGATTTCATTAATTAAATCTTCATCAAAATGAAGCAAAAGTGAAGTACATAACATTAGGGCCATATGCTAACAGTTGCAACTTGTAAGTAAAAATGTTAAATTCAGGAAATTACAAAACATGCAAAGAGATTGGAGGAAATTCAAATTGTCATGAGAAGAATGTTGTTTTCTTTCATTGTTCCTGTGGTGGACACAATTTCTTGCTTAACTTGATCTATATATCTACAACTTCACACCATAAAGCAACGCAGAGGGAGGCCCTCATTAGATTCCGGGTATCTCCAACCTGTTTTGCTGTTAGTTTGAAATGCTGGCTGTCGGCCACATCTTACGCAATGGACTGAAGGATCTTGGAAACTTCTGGAACAGCTACTTTTAAAACAAGAGGCCTAAGGGCCTTAACGGTCACCTGAGTATGATACAATAATTTAAAGGATGCATAGAGTATAAAATGAACTGAAAGGTGAAACTTTGTTGCCCAAAAGAAAAAAAAATAGGATGATCATGATCAACAAAATATTAGGTTCTAATCTGTTCCCCATTTATCACTATCACCATACAGTATATTAACAAATTATCAATGCTTCTGTACTATTTTAATCCCTTGTGGAAATCTCTTACATTGGCCTCTCTTGGTCTTTGATGAACATTTAATAAGACAAGTTATTTTTGTCTCATTTTTATTTATCTGCTACTTACAAGTCTATCTGATCATTAAAACAATGAAAGTACGTTTTGTATTATACAATAAAAGTTTTTGCATAATTCTCTTATTCTGTTTACCTTTCAAGTACATTATTTACAGTGATAAATTATCAAAAGTAAATGGCAAAGGGATATAACTCCTCTCAGTAGAATACAAACTAATAGAGCCCTGGCCAGGACCAGAACACTTGACCAAATGGTCCAGATGTTAAAAAATCTGGTAAAAATTCCCTTCCTTATAAATTTTTTTACTCTATTTGCCTCAGACATGCCCAGGTGCGGAGAAGATTTTTAAAGAAATAATGCATTTTTACTACAGATTCACTATATTATCAATAGAGCCCCCCCCCCCCAAACCAGAGCTTCTGACCCTGGGACCATAAGCTTGCTCATCATAACTAATCACTTTGTTTATCTGCTTAACACTTAGGAGCAAACAGGATTATTTAGTAGAATTAATGCATTTTCACTATATTATCAAGAGCCCCACCCTCACACCAGCACATCTGACCCAGGGGTCATGAAGTTCACTACTCTGAAAGAAGCACTCTTGCTCAACATAACTATACACTTAGCTTCTTTGCTTTTTTAACCAGAAGCAGAAAAGAATATTTTCAAAGAAATTTTGCTTTTCCACTTTATAATCAATAGAAGCCCCCCCCCCCCCTCTCGTCAGAACCCTAAAACCTGGGGTCATAAAATCACAATTTTGGAAGAGGAATCCTTGCATATCATAACAATGTACTTAGTCTGTTAAAACAATACCCAGGGGCAGAGAAGAAGATTTTCAAAGAAATAATTCACCTTATCTATACGATCTATATAGCCCCGCCCTAGCACCAGAACTCCTGTCCCTGGGGCCATGAATTTCACAATTTTGGAAGAGGCATCCTTGCTTATCATAACAATGTACTTAGTTTGTTTAAATAATACCCAGGTGCAGAGAAAAAGATTTTTAAAGAATTCAAAACATTTTCACTATATAATAAATAGAACCCCACCCTAACACCAGAACACCTGACCCACGGGCCATGAAATTCACAATTTTGGAAGAGGCACTCTTGCTCATCATAACTATGTACTTAAGTTACTGAATTTAATACCCAGGAGCAGAGAAGTAGATTTTCAAAGAATTAATGCATTTTCACTATATAATCAATAGAGCCCCACCCTAACACCAGAACCCCTGCCCCTGGGGCCATGAAATTCACAATATTGGAAGAGGCACTCTTACTCATCAAACCTATATACTTAATTTACTACCCAGGAGCAGAGAAGAAGATTTTCAAAGAATTAGTGCATTTTCACTATATAATCAATAGAGGCCCCACCCTAACACCAGAACCCCTGCCCCTGGGGCCATGAATTTCACAATTTCGGAAGAGGCACTCTTACTCATCATAACTATATACTTAGTTTATTTAATACCCAGGAGCAGAGAAGAAGATTTTCAAAGAATTAATGCATTTTCACTATATAATCAATAAAGGCCCACCCTAACACCAGAATCCCAGACCCTGGGGCCATGAATTTCACAATTTTGGAAGAGGCACTCTTACTCATTATAACTATATACTTAGTTCATTTAATACCCAGGAGCAGAGAAGAAGATTTTCAAAGAAATAATGCAGTTTCACTATATGATCCATATAGCCCCGCCCTAGCACCAGAACCCCTGACCCTTGGGCCATGAATTTCACAATTTGGGTAGAGGACGCAATGCTTATTACAATGATGCCAACAGTTTTACTGCATGATGTCCAGGAGTAAAGAAGAAGATTTTTAAAGATTGCATTAATTTTGGTGGTTTTAGCCCCACCCCTCAGGCTCCAGGGGGGCAGAGACCATGAAACTCACAATTTTTGTTCCCCTTCACCCATAGATGCTATATGCCAAATTTGGTTGAAATTGGTTGAGTGGTTTCAGAGAAGAAGCTAAAAATGTTCAAATGTTAACGCACGACGCACGCCGACGGACAAAAACGGATAGCAATAGGTCACCTTAGTGACTCAGGTGACCTAAAAATATAAATAAATTACATTACTCAATACTGTCATAGACAGTTAAGATAGAAATTAAGCGCCTCCTGTTTAATCAAGGATGCTTAGACTTCCAGAGGATTTTACTCCTGTTTGTGGTCACTATTAATTTAATGCATTCATTTTTCATGAATACATTTAGCAACATGACTATTGTTCCAATTTTCACTAGGTTCAGTTTGTTGATGTCGTAAAGAACCCCTTTGACAGCCATTGCAGTATCTGCAAAGCCGATCACTGCTGATTAGCGTTGTTCGCCGCTCGCGTTTCTGTAGGCAACTACATGGCCAACTCCACAAATTTTTACTTCCAATGCCCAAGGGTTCCTCTATCTTCATCTAAAAATGGAAGCAAAATTTGACTTCAATAATACAGCCTTATTTTCTATCTTTTTACTTGCTGCCTAGATACATACACTAATACATATCCTTAAGTTCAAGGTCACTTAGAATGTGATGTTTTTGATGAATAGTCAGAAAGAATACGTGACTGTGAACTTTTTAAGTCGGTAAAATACAGATGGGGTTTGCTCTTAACCAGCTACAGAGTGTTTAATTGCTTGACGCAAGGCCATTTGGACAAGTTCAAGGTCACTGACGGGAGTTTTACATTCCTTTTTTTTTTTCATTCACTCCCGCTTTCAATATCCATCAAACTGTTAACTCAATTTTTCCAGTTCAAAATGAATTCAAATAAGGATAAATATCAAAATCATTGAGAAAGTCTCTCTACAAATCTGTAGACGATGTTTAAATGCAAATCTGATACTTAAACTAATATATCTGATACTTAAACTAATATACGCTTTATGGATCTTCATCTTTTTGACTGCCAAGGAAAAAAATAAATGTCCACACACTGTTCATTTTATCTTCACGTTTTTGACTAGATGGGAGGATTCTATTACATAAATGTTGATTCCATTATCAATAAGATAAGTTGAAATCTCGCGTAATGGTACTCGGGGTATTTCCAAGTGAATCAAAACCTCTACAGGATCCGCGAAATTGAATAGAAAAAAAAAAACAACCCAATGTCATCTTCTCCGCCACGCGAAGAACACTTAAGACCTAGCTCTCAGTAATGTTCCTGTAAGTGTGGATGACTGTGTCAGCAAATATAATCTTTCATTAAGTCAAATGCTTTTCAAACGTTTTTCATACGGATTGTTATGCCATTAATTATACACTGTATTGTACACGAATTTTAACGTTGACGACAAGGAGCACACGGCGGGTTTGACCGGTCTGCTATCTATATCGGGGGTGCTATCTACACCACAATTTTGAAAGAGGCATTTTTGCTCACCATAACTTTGCATTTAGTATGTTTGCTAAAAACCTAGAAGCAAAGACAAAATTTTTAATGATTTAATGCATTTGCACTATATAATCATTAGACCCCCCAACACCTGGTCTTAGGGCCACATCTTTCACAATTTTGGATGAGGCACGTTTTCCTCATCATAACTATGCATTTAGTTCGTTTGTTTCATACTCAGGAACAGAGAAGAAGATTTATAAAGAATGAATGCATTTTCACTATATAATCTTTAGACCCCCCTTCAAGAGCCCCTAATCCTAGGGTCACATCTTTCACAGTTTAGGAAGAGGCCTCTTTGCTAATCATATAGATTGTATACCTAATAACAAGGAGCAGAGGAGAAATTTTCAAAGCAACAATTTATTTTCAGTATGTATTAAATAACCCCCCCCCCCCGACACACAAACACAGAACTCCTGACCCTGGGGCCATGAAATTTACTATTTTGCGGAGGAAGAAGGGGGGGGGTTAATATTTTTCTAATGTAAAATCGGGTACAGTGCTGCTATCCTACAAGTTGACATTGGTTTTGTTTGGATAGGATGTAGGATTCACGATAGATAGAGTGGGGGGGGGGGTTTACAAGTATTCTGTCACGTGATTCAATGTGTCCTAAAACAGTAAGATGTATTATGTTTTTATCAGTTTGTTACTGTTATATTATCATTTACTTACGATGATTTTAAAATATTTTTCACGTTTTTATTTGAGTGCAATTATAATAATTCAAAACTAGAAACTCATTACTAGTAATGAGAAGGTCTTCCCTTATACTACTTCCTGTTTGCATGAACATATCTTTTCCAAAGTCGGTATAATGACGACACACAATCTTTACACGATGCAAATGAACTGATGACTGACTATAAGTCCTGAAAGTTTTAGACCTCAGTCTATTATTGTTGCCGAACAAATGTGAGAACAAATTCTAATTTTGAGGACAGGAAAACACACGACCAGAAGTGAACTGAATAAAAATCTCTGAATTTTCTCTTGACTTTTGCAGTATCTACAACATATGTAAAAAAAAAAAACATTTCAAATACTTATATATAAGTGATATTTATAAGAAAGTTAAACCACGAAATAACGTAGTTTATCTCTTAAGACCGGAAGTTTAAAGTTTTTGTTTCCGATAGAATCTAACATATTTCAAAACAGCGAAAGAGAAGCAATAAAGTGATAAAAGTTTTAATTTTAAAAAGAAAAGTTGAAATTTTTGATTTCTTTGATCACTTCCTGTGACGACCGGAAGTGACGGCTTACGCGTTTAACCCTATATGTTTGCCTTCTCACCAAGGTATATTACTCCTATAAGTTTAGTGTCTTAATCTCAAGTCGTTTTCGAGATCTTTCTGAAATAAGTTTTCATTTTGAGGACAAGAAAACACGCGACCGGAAATGAATTTTACTAAGATATTTCACGTCACTCTAGACATCTGCAATCTCAATAACATATATAAAAATCATTTAAAGAACTCTATCTATAGGCGATATGTATGGGAAAATTAAATACCCTTTTATGTAGTTTTTCTCTTATAACCGGAAGTTGTCGTTTTTTGTTTCCGGTAGAACCAACACATATCGTAACTGTGAAAAAGATACAATTATATGATGCAAGTCTTATTCCAAAAGAGAAAAGTTTAAATTTTTGATTTCTTTGATCACTTCCTGTGACGACCGGAAGTGACGACTGACGCTCTTTATCCAAATGCTTTTGTCTACTCCTCAAGGTCTAATATTCCTATAAGTTTGGTGTCTAAATCTCTTACCGTTTTTGAGATATCACTCGGACAAGTTCTCATTTTGCGGACATTTGAACGCGCGACCGGAAGTGAATTTTACCAAGATATTTGACGTTACTCTAGACATTTGCAGTCTTGATAACATATTCAAAAATCAGTTCAAATACATTGTCTATAAAAAATATTTATGGGAAAGTAAAATACTCAAATTATGCATTTTTTCGCTTATAGCCGGAAGTTGACGTTTTTGTTTCCGGTGGGACGAACATATTTCGAAACTACAAATAAGATGCAATAATGTGATGCCAAAAAAGATTCAAAAAAGAAAAGTTGAAATTTTCGATTTCTTTGGTCACTTCCTGTGACGACCGGAAGTGACGGCTGACGCTCTTAACCCAAATGGATTTGCCTACTCCTCAAGATCTATCACTCAAATAAGTTTAATGTCTTAATATCTTACCGTTTCTGAGATATGACTCGGACAAAATATTTCTGAAAAAAACGGAAATCGGACATATCTGACGACAGGAAGTGAATTTTGAAAAAAATCAAAGATACATTTGTAGGTATTTTCATTCTCTGTTATCCCTGAAAATTTCAAGAAAATCCGTCCAGCCATCTCTGAGAAATCGTCCGAAAAGAAAAGGGGAAAAAAAAAAATAATAATAACTAGAAACTCATTGCGAGCAATGAGACGTCTTCCGTCCGATTCTGAAAATAAAAGCAAAAATTCACTCTGAAAAAGTGATAAAAGAAATTCAGCGTGAAAATCCAAGAAAGCTAACCATTAACCATTCACTTTTTTGCATCACTTCCTGTCACGACCGGAAGTAACGGCGATACAAGATTTTCTCACGATTCAAATAAACTGATGACTGACTATCAGACCTGAAAGTTTTAGACTTCAGTCATTTACTGTTGCCAAGCAATATTGTGAGAATAAATTCTAATTTTGAGGACAGGTAATCACTCGACCGGAAGTAAATTTTATAAAAATCTCTGCAAACTTTTTCAATCAAAAAGATGAAAACATAAATAAAACTCCTAAAAGACTCTCTATTAACCCTGTAAATCCCAAAGAAAAATATTGAAAAACAAAAAAGTTGCAAATTTAACATTTTTGAATTCACTTTCGTTTGCGACCGGAAGTAAGAACGACGAAAATTAATTGTCGATCAATATATCTACATTTGATGCTCTATCACCTCAGCAAGTTTCATATTCATATCTTTAGCCATTCTCTGTTGATACTGTTTACTTTCTTTTATTCTTTATGTATTCAACTTTTTATTTCATGTAATTCCATATACAGGCATGTCCATGTAATCTTTTTCTGCACTTCTATATACTTCTGCATCAGACCATTTGTCTACTACGAAAGGTTGATCACGATACATTATTTCGAGCGAAATGTCACGGGTAAATATTCGCGCATATCCTTCGGAATTTATTTTCTATTGAATGGTGATGGTTTCAATGAAATTTCAAAATGTATGTTCTTATAACCTGAATATCGAGCTTGAGAAAGTATATTTATCATATTGTACTTATTATATATCGTATGGATAAGTAACACTGAAGCAGTGATTTAGGTAAGATTTTCTACAAGTCTTATTTTCCTGTTTACCCCCAAAGTGGACTATCCCGATTAGTTACACATTCATGGGAAGACTAGAATGTTTCGCCCAAAAACATGTCTCGTCCTGCGACGGTCAAGGAATCTGATACCATTTATGTTCAATAACAACATCTTTTAGAAAAAAAAATATTTAAATTATTTTCATTAAACAATCTTTAAAAAAATGGTTTTCTTATTTCTGTCTTTTCTGTTCATTTAATATGACACAAGCCTGCATGGGGAAAAACAATGGCCACGTAATAATTACTATATATTGATTGCTTTAGTCAGGCAAGTTTCTTGAAAAGCTTTTACTTATAACCATGGTTTAGGATAAGTTTTTCCGTGGTGTAAAACAAAAGTTTGTAGTTATCGTATTTCCACTTGTAGTCATGTCGTTTTTCTACTTTGAGATACAGACAAGAAAAATTATAGTAGACGTTTGAGGGAACCCCGGATGAAAACTCTATTGCGAAACAGAATTGCAACGTAATTGTGATGTGACAATCCAACATTTCCTTCACATTTCTTTGATCCTTATGGTACTTTCATTCAAACAAACGCTCGGCTGACTCCGTAAATTCTGACCTACTTATCGGAGTTTACAGAGACAGCCGCCATTTTGGACCCGCTTCAAATTTAGAAATGCGAATATCTAGAGTTTGGATAGATCAATTCTAAAATAAATTATATATTAAGCATTTTCAAAAGAGTCTCTATTAACCTTATTAAAATAAAAGAAAAATATAGAAAAACAAAAAAGTTTCAAAATACGACTTTTTTAAATTCGCATCCGGTAAAGACCGGAAGTATTGACGACGCACAAAAAGGTGATTCCCCTCATCTAGAAGACATAACCTATCATCTCTAACAAGTCTCCAGTTCATATCTTAAACCATTTTTGAAAAAAAGGGGGGACAAAATTTCATTTTAAAATCAGAAAACTGTCAATAACTTGGCACCAGAAGCGAGTTTTCCAAATTTTCCTTCTGATGAACAAAGTTCATTTGACGACGCATAATTTCTGAAAGTTTCATTTAAAACCACTGAATAGTTTTTGAGAAATCGCCTGCACAAAATTTTGGGGAAAATAATAATAATAATAATAATAATAACTAGAAACTCATTGCGAGCAATGAGAGGTCTTCCGTCCGATTTTGAAAATAAAAATGTAAATTCAAGCTGAAAAAGTGACACTCTGGAGATTTAACCCTGGTCGTCAGCGTGAGAATCCAATGTGCTAATCATTACGCCATTTCAACTCCCACTTCAAAGTGAAATTGACAAATATCAAGAGTTTGGATTTATCAATTCGAAAACAAATTATATATTTAGTATTTTGAAAGGAGGCTCTCTTAACCCTACAAATAATACAGAAAAATATTGAAGTTGAAAAATTTGATTTTTTAAATTCACTTCCGGAAGCGACCCGAACTAACGACGACGCATGAAAAGGTCCCTTCGCCAATCTAGAAATCATGTTCTATCATCTCTAACAAAAACAAAACAAAAAAAAAAAAAAAAACTCAACATCATTTATAAAGTTGAAAACGTAAATTTAAGCAAACAAATTCGGGATTAAACCCAGATCGCCTTCGTGAATATTCAATATGGAAGACACTACACCAGCGCAATTTTACCAGCCATCATCAATGTTTATTTTGTATCATTGTCTGAAGTAACGAGCGTCAGGGAGGTTAAAAGTTTTTTTATATAATGCGGAATTATAAAATGAGAGCTAGCTAGCCAAATTTTGTGCAAGCAGATTCACATCGGAATTTGTTACTTGAGTTTAAACAATAACAAATAATCTATTACTGATGAACTGATGATACTGTTTACTTCCTTTATTCTTTGTGTATTCAACTTTTTTATTCCATGCAATTCCATATTACCTGTATTTTATACAAACGTATCCGTCTAATCTTTTTCTGCACTTCTACAACAAAACATTTTTCTACTATGAACGAAGAGTCACGATACATTACGTCACGAGTAAATCTTCGCGCCTTTTCTTTGAAATGTATGTTCTATTGAATGGTCTCCATTCTCATATATATTATTGTATGTACCGTGCAAATTACTCATTTTATTGCATTTGGAGGTCAGATTATTTATGTTTTCAATGACAGATTATCCATTTCATAACCTGAAAGATCCAACAATTCATTCATATTTCATTGATCCTTATGGTAGTTTCGTTCAACAAGACGCTCGGATGTCTCCGTAAACTCCAACCTGCCAATCGGCAATCCTCGACTGACTCCGCTACGCTCCATACAAACCTCGGAAGTGATTGGTGGAGAAATATGCATCATATCGATTACATTTCTCCGCCGGAAACTGCCTTGTAACTCATTTTCTATTTTACTTTGCATAACGTTCTTCAAACATTTTTTTCTCTTGTCTAATTCTTCCTTGGATCACAGCATCATGTAAGTAGTCTTTGAAAGCAAAACATAGTGTTGGGCATGCTTGAAACTAACTTCAAAGGTATAACATTTGGAGGAATTTCATATAAGATCACATGACTGTATCAGCAACATGGTAGAACACCATTGACGTCCGAAGTTAGTGTGCGAGGAACGATCCAACCGAGGATCTCCGAGTGCCGACCTGCTCGTCGGAGTTTGCGAAGACAGCCGCCATTTTGGACCCGCTTCAAATTTTAAAATGCGAATATCTAGAGTTTGGATTTATCAATTTTTAAACAAATTATATATTAAGCCTTTTTGGAAAGGCATCTATTAACCCTACTAATATAAAAGAAAAATATTGAAGAACAAAAAAGTTAGAAAATTCGAATTTTTAAATTCGCATCCAGTAACGACCGGAAGTACCGACGACGAACGAAAAGTCACGTCCCGGCTAGAATTTATCATGATCTATAATTCCTAAAAGTTTCACATTGATATCTTTAGCCGTTCTTGAGATTATCCCTGGACAAAATTTCATTTTAAAATCAGGAAATGGTCCATAACTTGGCACCGGATGTGATTAATGGAATTTACTCTCGGATAAAATAAATTCAGCCTACGACACGTTTTCCCTGCAAATTTCATGCCAATCCACCCAATAGTCTCCGAGAAATCGCGTGCACAAAATTAGAAAGTCAAAAAAATAATAATAAGAATAATAATAATAAGAAGAAGAAGAAACAGTAGAATCACTATAAGGTCTTCCGTGAAGACGGAAGACCTTAATAAGAAACAGTAGAATCACTATAAGGTCTTCCGTGAAGACGGAAGACCTTAATAAAAAGAAAAAGAAGAAACAGTAGAATCACTATAAGGTCTTCCGACTGAAACGGAAGACCTTAATAATTTCTTATGCTACTGTTTAAATGGTATAAAAAGCCCACCATGTACATGTTTATCCTATGCTCTTAATTTGTATATGTTTAAATTTGCATAACAAATTCTGAGTATTGGAGTAATAACTAATCATTTATTAAACTTCATTGCAGAGAAATGGTTCCTGATTTTGTCTGCCCATATCACAATAAACAAGATTCTACATTAAAAAAAAGAAGGTATGTTTAGATTATTTATGCATGTCATTGGGTATCCATACAAAAGGCCCAAGGGCCTTAACGGTCACCTGAGTATAATACAACAATTTAAAAGTTAAATACACTGATAGTTGAAGCTTTGTTGCCCTAAAGCAAGAGAAGTAGGAAGATCAGGATCAACAAAATAATTAGTCTAGTATTCAGTATCAACTCATAAATTAAGTTCTAATCTGTCCCCCACTTAACACTATGCAGACTATTAACAACTATTAGTGCTTCTGTACTATTTGTAAACCCATATTAAGACCTCTAGCATTGACCTCTCTTATGGTCTTTGAAGAACTTTTAATAAGATAAGTTGTTTTTGTCTCATTTTTATTTATCTATTACTTACAGGTCTACCTGTTCATTAAAACTAAGAAAGTACTTTTTTAATTATACGATAAACATTCTTGCATAATTATCTTATTCTATTAACCTTTTAAATACATTATTTACAGTGATTAATTATCAAAGGTGAATGGAAAAGGGGAATAACTTCTCTCAGTAGAATACAAATTAATAGAGCCCTGCCCAGGACCAGAATGCTTAGACCAATGGTCCAGATGTTTAAAAATCTGGTAGAAATACGCTTACTCATATCATTTAAACTTTTACTCAGTTTGCTTCCAATATGCCCAGAAGCAGAGAAGAATTTCACAGGTACAATGCATTTTCACTACAGATTCAACAAAGCCTTACCCTAACACCGGAACCCAAGACCAAGGTTCAAGAAATTTACAAATCTGGAAGAGTTACCCTCATCATCATAACTATGGACTTCAAAGAATTGACACTTTTCCACTATTTTATCAAAAGCCCCCCCCCCCTTCGTTATGCCAGAACCCCTGACCCTAGGACCACAAGATTTAAAAATTCTGTTCGAAACTCCCATTTTCATCATAGCTAAGCAATTTATTTATCAGCTCAACACTAAGGAGCAGACAGGATTAATTAATGATTAATAGAATTAATGCTTTTTCACTATATAATCAATAGAGCCCCCCCCCCCCTCAAGAACCCCCAAAACTGAGGCCATATATTTAAAAATTTTGGAAGAGGCATCCTTGTCTATCATAATCATGCACTTAGTTTGTTTATATAATCTCCAGTAGCAGAGAAGAAGATTTTCAAAGAATCAATGCATTTTCACTATATAATCTATAGAGTCCCGCCCTAACACCAGAACCCCTGACCCTGGGGCCATGAAATTCACAATTTTTGAAAAGGCATCCTTATGCATCATAACCATGCACTTAGTTTGTTTAAATAATCTCCAGTAGCAGAGAAGAAGATTCTCAAACAATCAATGCATTTTCACTATATAATCAATACAGCCCCCCCCCCCCCAACACCAGAACCCCTGACCCTGGGGCCAAGAAATTCACAATTTTTGAAAAGGCATCCTTATGCATCAAAACCATGTACTTAGTTTGTTTAAATAATACCCAGGAGCAGAAAAGAAGATTTTCAAAGAATTAAAGCATTTTCACTATATAATCAATAGAGCCCTGCCCTAACACCAGAACCCCTGTCCCAGGGGCCATGGCTTTCACAATTCTGGAAGAGGCCCACCTCCTCATCTTAACTATGTACTTAGTTTATCACCTTAATGCTCAGGAGCAGAGGAGAAGATTTTCAAAGAATTAATGCTTTTTCACCATATAGTTGATAGAGCCCCGCCCTAACACCAGAACCCCTGACCCTGGGGCCATGAATTTCACAATTTTGGTAGAGGGCTTCATGCTCATTACAATGATGCCAACAGTTTGACTGCTTGATGTCCAGGAGTAAAGAAGAAGATTTTTAAAGATTGCATTAATTTTGGTGGTTTTAGCCCCACCCCTCAGGCCCCAGGGGGGCAGGGATCATGAAATTCACAATTTATGTTCCCCTTCACCCATAGATGCTATATACCAAATTTGGTTGAAATTGGTTGAGCGGTTTTAGAGAAGAAGTTAAAAATGTTCAAAAGTTAACGCACGACGGACGACGCACGACGACGGACGAAAACAGATAGCAATAGGTCACCTGAGTGACTCATGTGACCTAAAAATACATACAAAGCATTATCTGAATTAAGATGAAGTTTTTCGCCGATTTTCCAAATAATTGAATTGAGAGTAAAACTGAAAACAATGTGTAATTATTCATGTCATGTTACATGTAAATTCATATTTTTGATATTCAAATTCTATGTGAAAAAGAAAATAAAAAAAAAATGTCATTGAATAAAAACAGAAAATAAAGAAGAAAACACACACACACACAATACTAATTAACAAGCTGTCGAGGTGAAAGGAATACAATCTACAAGCAAATTATGATTATTTAATTAAGATAAGACTATAAAGTTGCAGTGAAAGTTTTGATTTTGCTTGATTTCTTCGAATGCATTATTTTTGGAGAGGCAATCCTGCATATTTGTACTTTTACACAATGCAGTACATCTTATCTGCTGCTGGAATAAATAATAAAATCTCTTTTTACCACTTTCCAAGAGCCCCCTTGAGTCTGAAATCCTGGTGTTTATTATTAAGGATATCAGGATATCATTCTCAACATTTTAATTGAACACCTCATCTGCATTTTCCCCACTTAGCTTAAACAACAATGATTTCTGTTCATCAAAACTTAGTTAACTTTGAAAAATTTTCCCGAGGGTAAAAACCAGGCATCCTATAATGAAGATGATACAAGTAAGCCAAATATTTACACCTTTATACAATATAATTTTCTCAATGTCCAAAAAACATTTACATTTAGGGTGGAGAGGGTCCATGATTTATTATACATCATGTACATGTGAATTGCAGGCCCGTAGGAAGCAATTTCAGTTGGGGGGGGGGGGCACAGCCATACATTTTCAGTCAAAAATTTCTTGACAAGCAGAAAGAAAAAAAAAGAAAGAAAAAAAGAAAAAATAGGTCATCAGACGTTTGTATTGCTACGGCCATGAATTGTACATGAGATTTACTTAGTTCAGGAAAAATATATATACTGAAAAAGCAATTACCTTGAATAAGTATTGTGAACTTAATCATTCAAGTTGTATGTTTGTTCCTCACCTGGACCCTGAATAACAATGAAGATCAAATGTCACGGTCAAAAACAAGATTTACTTAAATAGGGGTTCTGAATAACTACTGTGCCTCCTAGTATATGTGTTATCGGATCTAAGGAACGTGCGTCTTTACTCTTGACTGCAATAATTATTGCTGTCGATCTATCTGATCTGACCGTGAAGATTTATGGAATTATTTCTGTTAAGTTTAAACATAACTTGATTAAATTTTCACACATACAAATGGTAACTGAAATATGGCACTCAGACCAACTGTTCCTCAACAATCTCCTGACAACACTAGGACACTCAAATATTTGGATGTCTGGATTCCAGTCATGAACTGTCCCCAGGACCATAACCTGAGTACAAACTGAAGTGAAATTTAGATTTTTAACATGTTGAATAATTTGAATTTGATTTAACAAACATGTTTATTTTAAAGATGTTACATGTTTGTATGATATTCACATACAAACACATGACTGAACTTAACATTTCATATCATAATAACTTTCAGAAAGAAACGAAGATAAAACAATTTTTTATCATACATTTGTAATTAAATATTATATAGACAATCTTTTAATTGTTTAATAAATAATAGTCAAGATATTCCACATCTAAAATTTGAATTTCCTGTGCTCAGTTTATTATCTTGTCATATTTTTGTTAGTTTTACATCAGTACGGATAAAATCTAATACAGGTGTATATAAAACTCTATCATGATCTTTTTTCAGGGTGCTGAATAAAGGGGAAATTATTCAACCGCAGACGACAGGGAGAGGCTTCTAAAATGAAGGCTGTAGACCATCACAAGAAACACCGTGGAGTTAAGGTTTTGCTGAATTTATAACCGACTTTCAATATTGTTTCGCATTCTCTACTTAAATCGCTTACTCTGATTGGTCAATAGCAGCAGACAATAATGTTCAAAATGTGTGATTTCACTAGACGGCGCGATAGTACATCCCGTCAAACTCAGTTTATTCAGGAAGTGTTTATGTGGACCTGAGTGGATCAGAAAGCCTTGACTTGGGAAGAAGGTTTGTTCGAGAAGCCGTGCGAATTCAGAAATTGAAGGAATCATCTTGGGAGTTAGAAATATTCATTCTAAAAAATGTATGTGCTATTTATTTACATATTAAGATTAAAACAAATTGAATACACCCGGTGAAAGGTAAACTGTTTTGTAAACAGGACACGAGCTCTGTTATTGTTAAGGTTCCACCGAGTGTGTTATTTTTGAAATAAGTTTAAATCAGTATCTGACATTCAAGTTTTAATTTGAACAACTGCAGGGAATACAGGACTTAGAAGCATCTGAAGAAGAGTTCAACGAAATGGTTGACTCCGTGTCTTTTGAAAGGTATATATTTATTAGTGATAGGGAAATAAATTATAGAGGCTATTGTTTTATTGATTAATTAATAAATAGATAAAACTAATTATCTTTTGTTTCAATATTTTAATTAGAATTCACTCAGTTATCATTTTCAATTTATAAATTATTTTATAAACTTTCATAAATATTGATGATATTTTGTTCTCGAAATAATTTCTTTTATTTATTAAAGAGGCTTTTGTTCAGGTAAATTTATTTTGGATATTTAGAGTCTGGTTAATTTTATTACCTTTTTATTTATTTTTTTATTTTTTTTTCCCATTTATTTATTGACGAGAAGTATTTACTCATTTTTTTTATCTGTTCATTCATCTTTAAAAACCGTTCACGGTAGCTCAATCGGTAGAGCGCTCGCTCCGTGATCGGGAGGTCGTGAGTTCGAATCTCGGCCGCGACTGACCTAAGTCGATAAAGAATGGGTAGCAACTGTTCCTTCGCCATGCGCTCGGCACTTTGAAGTGAAAGTTGCGGGTCCTTCGGATTAGACCTTAAAAACCGAGGCCCCGTGTCACGGCAGGCGTTGGGACGATAAAGAACCCTCACTGCTCAATGGCCCTGAGTGCCGAGTAAAGGTCAAAATTTGAAGCCCTTCACCGGTATATGGTGACGTCTCTATATGAGTGAAAAATTCTCGAATGGGACGTAAAACAACTTACAATCAATCAATCAATCAATCATCTTTAAAAAAAATTGATTACTGTTTGTTATTTCTACATTTCAATTAAATTATTTTAAAAATGTTTTGTAGCAATCTTCTTGAGGTCGGCGAAGATGTGTTCTCAGTTTCAGATTCACAGATGGCATACATATTTCCAGACAAGTGTTTCGGAGAGGGGGTAAAGGTTCGCGGGCTGAAAAGAAAATCTGAAGTATAGGAAATGTAAGCAATTTTGAATCAGTAATATATTAAGTTAATCAGTTAATTGATTAAAAAATGCAATTTTTTTAAGATATAATTTCTTGGGTTTTTATCTAGGGTTACTTTGTATAAATAAATTGTTTTATTCTATAACTTCAATTTCTTTTCATTCAATTGAACGTTTTTTTTTTGTTTTTCAGAGAAGTCGAAGACAACAAAGAATGCAAATAAAATGATTAAAAAATGTCCTCGTTGGGTTGTTCATATTTTTTGTAGTTTGGAGTAATATATATTTTTCAACAACTTGAATTGATTTTTGCATGGCCTTAATAACCGGGAAAGGGAACGACAATAGTTTTACTAATATATACTATAGAAAAAAATGGCTACTTTATGCTTTTTATGCAATTTATGCCCTCAATAATAACGTCTGAGTACTTTTTTATTGCTTCACGCAACATTGTGCTTGCTAGTGCCACTCCCCTTTCCCTCCAAACTTCAAATGGACCTGAAATCAATTGAACTAGCTTGAAAAGTCTTAATATTGACATTAAACATCAGACCTTCTTTTCACTAATACGTAAATCCGTTTCATATGGTGAATACTGTATACACTGAATACTGTTGAATACTGTTCGTTATCTCCATATATTTCATTTTAACCATCGAACATGTATCTCTGCTGGTGGACAGTCTGTCCCCGAGGATACTTGTCGTTCGGTACCTATTCATTCATGAGTACACAGAATAACGAAATGATACTGGCAGACGCGTCGCCCAGTATAAAAAGGCGTCACTCTTTTGAGTCTATAAGGGACACAGACTCGAGGAGTTCATTCGGTGCCCCTCGGATTATCCTCAGAGATAAAAAACATACGTCATATGTACAGTCTTCAGATTCCCAGTTTTGGTATAAAACCAATAGTTCATACAAAAAATTGAAAGAATGTAAAGTTTCTATTAGAGATATATTCGAAGACTCCTTTTCCGATCCCATGTCTTCTATTTCAAAATGTTCTGCGAAAAACTGTAAAACCTGTGACATTTTGATAACTAACACTTCTTTCACCAGTAATCTTACTGTGGACAGAGCTTCTGTACCAAAACTTGGGAAAATCTGAACTGCAAATCTTCTAATGTTGTCTACGGAATAGAATGTAATCTTTGTGGACTTGTTTATGTTGGTGAAACTAAAGGATCACTCAATAAAAGAACATCAGGTCATAGATTTCAGATAAATAACGGGGGTCAGCAACTTTTATACAAAGATTTTAATTTACCTGATCACTCTATTTTGTCAATGAAAGTTAGAATTCTAGAAAAGATTTACCACCACACAAACAGTCCATCACTGAGTACACCTTTCCGTAGACAACGAGAAGAATTTTGGATTAGAAAGCTAGGGACAGTCTTTCCCTATGGATGTAATGACAATGTCGATAGTGTTGGAAATCTTTCCAGTCCACAGTGTAACAATGTAAATGTGATGGGACTTTTTAACCATACGCAGAGACGTAAGCGTAGTCATGGGCATCGGTCTTACAATAAACCTTTAATACACGATGTCTCTTTTGATTCATTACTACCTTACGTAAATCAACAGTTAGGTCTACATCATATTCGCACCAAACTTTACTCTGTCCCTTTGAAACTTTTAAATAGTCTTCTTGAAAAGGTCAAGGAAAGTCCATTTTTTGATTCCTCGACACCAGAATATAGGCTCGGATCTGTGATTATGGATATTGCTATTCATAGGCTTTTCAAACCCCCGCGGTTTACAGAAGAAAGTGCAGCTAAAACAATCCGTTTTTTCCTTAAACTTCAATTTGCCAACAAAGGAATTGACGCGGTTAATATAAGTAATATTCTTAATCACAAAAGGGTCCAGTCTTGTATTCCACCATATTTCAAGTTAAAGACTACACCTTGTATTTCCTACAAATATACATCGACTATTGCTTCCAAACTTTTTAATTACAAGAAAACTTTACAGGGCCTGGATATCGAATATCTGAAACATAATCCTCCATCGTGTTCATGTTCTTCTTCACCCTATAACTATAGTCCTGCTGGACACGTTATTACTGGTGACGTTAATATAGTTAATAATGAGGACCTTAGATCACTAATTTTAAAAGGTCCTAAATTTAGGAAACCCCAATCCTTCAACTGGCGTCGGAATTTCATAAATATTATGGATTCTGTAGAGGACTACGCCAGGCGATGGGCCAGACATGAAAAAGAAGACCTTGACACTTTGTCAGAATGGATTAAATGCATCAGATGTATGTTAGTATCACGCATTAAAAGATTGAGGGGCAATATGAGAATCATCTATCCTTCTGTATTCAATAATCCAGAAGTGAAAAAAGAATTAGATAGATTACATGATCAGTACGTACTGGTCCCTGCTGACAAAGCAGGTAACAACATTGTCTTTGTTTGTAAGGCTCATTATATTAAATGTATTTTAGATGAACTTGGATTTAATTCTACAAGTGGTAATCCAACTTATACTCGTAGTTCCCTTTCCAAGGAAGAAATTCTTCAAAATCATATGTCAGTTTTGAATATTTTTAATATTCCAAATAACCAAAATGAATTTGAATTACCATATTTATATTGGATTCCGAAACTTCATAAAAATCCTTACAAACAAAGATACATAGCGAGTTCCAGTAAATGCTCAACCAAGCCTCTTTCTTTACTCCTCACTAAGATATTAACAGTGGTGAAGGAGAAAGTTCAAGAGTACTGTGCAACAATATATTCGAGAAGTGGGGTAAATCAGATGTGGATACTTAAAAATTCCAAGGAACTTTTGGAAAATTTGAAATCGCAAGATTTTACCAAAATCAACAGCTTAAAAACTTATGACTTTTCTACTTTATACACAACCATTCCCCACGATAAATTAAAGTCCAGGCTTTTTGATATAATTGACAGCTGCTTTTTCAATAAAAATGGAACTCGTAAATATATTTACCTTGTCATTGGTCATTTGCAAAATTATTTTGTTAAAAAACATTCTGATTGTACACACAAGTACTCTGAAGTTGACATTAAAAAGATGCTTGAATTTCTGATTGACAATATCTATGTGGTTTTTGGAGACCAGGTCTTGCAACAATCTATTGGAATTCCCATGGGTACCAATTGCACCCCGTTATTAGCAGACCTTTTTTTGTATTCATATGAAGCAGAATTTGTCCAAAACCTTGTACGTGATAAGAAGAAAACACTTGCTGTGGCCTTCAACTCGACATTTAGATATATCGAGGATGTATTGTCAATTAACAATGGCTATTTTCATTCTTTTGTCGATACGATATATCCTGGTGAGCTTGAGATGAAAGATACCACAGAGTCTGACACATCTGTTTCATATTTGGATATTTTACTTGAAAAAGACGTTAATGGTAATCTAAGAACCAAACTTTATGATAAACGTGATGACTTTAACTTTTCAATCGTCAACTTCCCTTACTTATGCAGCAATATACCTTCATCACCTGCATACGGGGTATGTATCTCTCAGTTGATTCCATACGCAAGAGCATGCTCTACGTATGAACAATTTCTAAAACGAGGTAAATTATTGACAAACAAGTTGATGAAACAAGAATATCAGCTGTCTCTTTTAAAGTCATCATTTCGTAAGTTCTATGGTCGATACAATGACATTGTCAGCAAATACAATTTATCATTGAGTCAAATGCTGACTGACGTTTTTCATACTAATTGTTAGGCCATTATTTACACACTGAATTGTCGACGGATTTTTCCGTTATTTCCCGATCATGACAAGGAGCACACGGCGGGTGTGACCGGTCGGCAGGGGATGCTGACTCCTCCATGGCACCTGATCCCACCTCTGATGTTTAGAGGTCCGTGTTTGCTCTGCTCCTATTTTGTATTGTTTAATGGACTTTTGAGCTTGAGTACTGTTCGTTATCTCCATATATTTCATGGTACTAGTGAAAAGGACTTTTCTTCTAAAATCTTACCCTTTTTTAAAATGAATTCTTAATTGTTTTACTTTCTCCTAAATTTATACGTGCTTGTTAAAACATTATATATATTGAAAGAGAAAAGGGGGTTACGAATTTTATTAGATGGTAAACACTCACCAGTAAAATATATAGGGACTTAGGAAGGATGGAAATATCATCTTCGATGTATGCTGTCTCAACGATTAACATATTGCGCACACCGAGTCCGATCTTAAAAAAAATAGTACTATCTATTTTTTTGTTCACATTCTCTTAATTTTAAATTAGCCCTACTTTTCTTTGATATAATGAGCGACAGGTCAGTAATGAGTGCATGATTCATTAGTATTGTTCTCAAGTTGATGGATGCTGTAATAAACATCGTAAAACATACTTTATCTATCTCAGTATCTAATAAAGTTCAAAGGTCAAGGCCATTACATTAAAAAAAAATGTATCAATTTTTCAGGCAATTTGCGAGTTCTTTTCATGTAATTTAAATGTAAAGATTAAAATATAAAATATATATATATATATATATATATATATATATTGAAATTCAAAGAAGGAAAGACCTCTAATTGCTCTGTTAACAATTAGTCTACTATATAGTTTGTTTATTGATGATGTCAATTCTTGATTTCAATTGCGATGGAAACAAATATTGTCATTTGGCTGAATATGACGTCACAGCACAGAGTGAAATATATGGAGATAACGAACAGTATTCAAGCTCAAAAGTCCATTAAAAAGTGCAAAATTGGAGCAGAGCAAACACGGACCTCCAAAAATTCAGAGGTGGGATCAGGTGCCATGGAGGAGTGAGCATCCCCTGTCGACCGGTCACACCCGCCGTGTGCTCCTTGTCATGATCAGGAAATAACGGAAAAATCCCTCGACAATTTGGTGTGTATATAATGGCCTAACAATTAGTATGAAAAACGTCAGTCAGCATTTGAACCAATGATAAATTGTATATGCTGACAAGGTCATTGTATCGATCATAGAACTTACGTAATGATGACTTTGAACGAGACTGTTGATATTCTTGTTTCATCAATTTGTTTGTCAATAATTTTCCTCGTTTAAGAAATTGTTCATACGTACAGCATGCTCTTACGAATCGAATCAACTGAGAGATATAAACCCCGTATGCAGGTGACGAAGGCGTAAATATTCAAGATTACGACAATTTATATGATCAAGCAGCCACGGGTAGGAGAGAGCTATATGCGGACTCCGAACCGCGCTTTGAGACGATGGTTTATCACTTTATAATTTTTACTGTTGATTTCCCTCAATCACAAAAAGAAGACAGTATAGTCTGCTTTTAAATGCTTAGAAATATTAAGTTCTACAACACTACCTGTTTATGATAGAGAGATTGTCATAGAAAAGATTTCCTATAACTATGAAAAGACTTCAAAACAAAGCTGAAGGAAACATTGGAATTAGAAGAGGATGATAAGAGGTAAATAATAAACATTGGATTAACCTATTTACTTTTAAATTGTCGATCTTCATTTAATTTATAGGCAATTAAATGACATTTCATTATTGGAAATTATAGAGATTTCATGGTATTGCCATGGAGGGGAGAAAAAAGAAATTTATTTCCCTTTATCTTCCAACTTTAAAATTGCCGTGATACACTATCTTGGAGATGCGTCTTTTTCAAAACAAAACGCTTAGGGAAATTACACAAAACAGACAAAGATTTCTGTGAGAATTCAAACTCTCCGTGGAAAAAAAAATTCAAGAAAACGTAAAGGCCAATGATAACAGTGCGCATAAAATTTATAAAGAATCAGTTGTTACGAATGAACATGCTGAAATCACGGACATGTCAAGAAATTTTTGTTAAATACATATGAAAGAAAAAATGAAATCGGATGAAAGGCCAACAAAAGATGCATTGATTAACTTACAAGTCATCGCCTATGAAGACAAAAGATTTGTTCATTTCCAATTTCTAATTGCAATTATTGGAACGGAGGAAATATTAAAAGAACTAAATGACAGTCTCCAAATGAGCAGTAAAAATGAACAACTCCTGTGTTATGACACCACGTTCTCTATGGGTGATTTTTGTGCATCTGCTCTTTTGTTTAAATACCAAGTTTTCGAAGAAAAAGCCTGTTTTGGCTGCCTTGTTCATGGTTTACGAACGAAAATTTCAATCTCACCACGAGCTTATCTTCGACATTCTAAGAAAATATTGCAAGGTTAACCTAGCTAATGCCCCGATAGCAATTGATATAGAACGGGGTATACTAAATGCCATTGAGGAAGAGACAAACCTGAAAATTGTAGGTTGTTGGCGTTATTTAAGAAAAGGTATATGAAAGTACACTTTCTCTCATCTGGTGGGACCGTTCACGGTAGCTCCGTCGATAGAGCGACCGCTCCGTAATCGGGGGGTCCTGAGCTCGAATCTCGGACGCGACTGACCTAAGTCGATAAAAAAATGGGTAGCAACTGTTCCTTCGCCATGCGCTCGGCACTTTGAAGTGAAAGTTGCGGGTCCTTCGGATGAGACCTTATAAATCGAGGCCCCCCGTCAGGCAGGTGTTGGCACGATAAAGATCCCTCACTGCTTTATGGCCCTGAGTGCCGAGTAAACGTCAAAATTTGAAGCCCTTCACCGGTATATGGTGACGTCTATATATGATTGAAAAATTCTCGAATGGGACGTAAAACAACATACAATCAATCAATCAATCATCTGGTGGAAAAAGCCAGATGAAGGTTTTTATGTTGAGGAAATATATAAAATTCTTAGAATACCCATGAAGCATGAAATTGAATCAAGGGAAGGTAAATGGAGTCAAAGATTCGTGGAATATTTCCAATCCCATGTTCACTCCAAATTACAGTATTTTGCTTGTGCCTATGTAAAAAAAATTATTAACCTGCATCCCGAAATTAGTGTTACATCTAACCAGAGTGAGGATTTTAATCGGTGAATGAAAGATCTTAACGATTGGAAGGAAGGTCCAATAATGCCGTTGTCTTATTTTTCCGATTATTATATACACATATATATATACTATCATGGGGAAGACTGATTGACTGATTATTATTGTTTAACGCAGAGTCGGCAATATTTCAGCCATATTTCGGCGATCAAATTAAGTGAATATGATCAATTTAAAAAAATTGTGGTTTCTCTGGCGGCTCCCAGTGAGCCTACGCTTTTTCGAAAAACCAGTAATGGTTTTCCAGAGCGAGTCAGACTGTGTATTGAATTTATCCCCTGGGCTTTATGGACCAGGTACATGTACGGTAACTGTCACAGTTGATGTTTTTTTCTCTCCTTAATGGGTGTCGTCATAGTATCTGTCGCCTGACATGGTTTTGGTAAGATACAGATGAAGGAATGGGAAGTTTTAGAAATCTGGAAAATAGCGATATATTTGGATAATTTTACCAGAAAGTAGCAATTTATGAAAGATAATATTTGTCCTTTTTATGTACATTACTTTGTTAATGGCTTTAAAATTTTCTTAATTTAGTTTATTGGAAATGATTGCGAAATACAGTTCTACACTTGAAAAATTTCCAACAATTTAATGAGTAACATCAAGAAAAACACTAGAAGATGTTTGAAGTAGAACTTCCGTGCTGTACTTATGTAGTAAATATTGATCGGACTCGAGACCCCACGATTCCTATTTGAGTTCTTGACTGTAAACAATTATATATTCAGTTGCTTCTTAGACCTGACAATGTATGGACCAAGTTATATCCTGGGAGGTTTTTCAGCTCCTTGATACACCTGCATCAATGAGCTATTCCTTCATATTCCAATACAACATTCGTGTCAGAAGTGGTAGTTTTTCGATTAAATACCCTGTGTATTTTTATTTTTATCTTTGTCTCGTAAAGAAAATACTTATTTTGAGAATAACGAACGATTTACGAAGCCAAGCACAGTCTCCTTATATTATTTGTTTAAAATTTATGAGGTAAACAAACCATATTAAGTACTAGAGTTATCTCCCATGCTGAATCAGTGATGTGTTTGAAAACTATATAATAAAATTAATTTTTTTTGTTTGTATGTTTACTGTTTTAACGTCCCTCTCGCGTATTTTCCACTCTTATGCAGACGCCACCACTTGCCGGTGGAGAGTTGCAAATTTATCTCCTATACTCGCACTTATGGCCATTGAACAGTGAGGGGTCTTTTTCATGCCAGCACCTGTTGCGACTAAGGACCTCGGTTTATACGGTCTCATCCGAAGGACCAGTTTGGGATTTGAATCCACGACGTAAGGATTAACTTTAAATTCTTAAAAACTCTTCTTCTTAAGAACAGCCAAGCCATGATTGGTCATATCTTAATGGAAGCATCCTCAGGTAGTGTTGATTCAAGTTTGTTCAAGTTAAGACTCCGGGGGTAGGGTGGGCCATAATGGGGGATCAAAGTTTTACATGGAAATATAAAGGTAAAAATCCTTTTCTCAAGAACAGAAAAGCCATGATTAATCATATTGATATGAAGGCATCATCAGGTAGTGTAGAATCAAATTGGTTCAAATGAGGGTCCCCGGGGGTAAGGCCAGACCACAATGGGGGGTCAAATTTTTGCAAATGAATAAGTAGGAAAAATCTGCAAAGCCATTTAATTTGTTATATTTATATGGAAGCATCATCAGGTAGTTTAAAATTCAAGTCCCCCCATGTAAACTTTTCAATACTGAACAGATTTTTGCTTCTTTTCCTAGCCAGTGTGCCTATGGGTCTCTTGTTTATAGTTCCCGATGAAAGAAGGAAAAAACTCTTCTGTATTAAAGGTTTTGTTTTTACTGAATAACTTCAATATCTCGGAAATCTGACTGAATGAGCATCACTTTTCAGACAGACTAGATACATAGGAACAAACTGAAACTTACTGCACTTACTTTTTTGTACTTTTTGGTTAAATTTTGACCTTAAATCGGTCACTTGACTGAGGGTCAAAAACGACAAAAATACCGATGTGAAAAGCAATGGACATACTCTTCAAAAGAACACCTTGATATTGTAACTCGAGTTTCTTGCAATTGAATATTTAGTGCATCGTTTTCGGCGCCTTTTCATAGAAAATGTTGCCTTAACCATGTTGACTGTACTGTACTGCTTAATCTAATCATAGCTATGACAGGTCTTTTATTGGTATATTGTCCTTAATTCTTAGCACACACATTTACAACGCATAGAAACTATATGTAATTTTAATATAAATTACTAAAATAATAATATTCGTCAATGTTAGTTGTCAGGGAAGAATACCTACTGCAAGTTGCAAATTTCGGAAACAAAGACGTGTGCTTTAGACGGAAAACCGTCAATAGGGTTTCTCCAGGTTCAGGTGATGAATATAGAAATGACAATGACGTCAAAAAGGTAAAATATAGATACAAAGAATTAAAAATACAAATCATCAATATTATAATGGGTATTTTTCCTGACATACATTTCTTGGTTTTATTCATAGAAGAATATGTTATATTTCAGGTACTGGCAGACACAGGAAAAGTATTGATCAACAGAACCATAAAGTGTTTTGGTTTTAATTAAAAAGTACCTGTTCCATTTCATTAGACACACTACTTTAATTAAACATAATTATCCTTTTAAACCGGCTGGTCTGTTACAACACACTTTCATAAGTTACACACTTTGAACAAAAATCAAAGTGCGTTAAATTTGGGACCAAGTTAAGGCACTTTGAAAAAATAAAATTTCTTTTCAAAGTGCGTTAACATCGACCATATTAACGCGCTTTGAAAAAAAAATGTGTTTGGCTTGGTCAGTATTCTTGCAAATTTTAGGAATGATAAATAATTGAACCTTGTTGGATAATTTTTCGGTGATGTCACTTTAGGATCTGAGATATAGACGTATTAAATATTTTGGGATCTCGTAAATGTTATAAAAGGGAAAAGGATCTTTTAGAATTGATAGAGAAATAATTGTTTAATAGCATAATTTCGATTTTTTTTAATTTCTAGTATGTAATAAGTTCGGTAGGTGTTGGGAGGCTATTAGTGATAGACTTCAAGCATTGCATTTTTCTGAGGAAACAGGGAGCACAATTGATTTTTCCATTCTATGAATTTTTTCCCCATACGTTTTACTGTATTAAGAATTTCCTAGTTTACACCTATTTTACATTAACAAATTCATTGAATGTTTTCAACATCATACCAGTTACGTAAATCCATATATTTTGGGTATAGCATGGGCATCAAAACCGAAGAAGGGGGTGGGCTATGGGGACTTAGTCCACCCATTTCTTTGCAAAGATATACATAATATAGGCATTGTAAATCTGGGCTTGTTTTTTTGCTTCAGCGACGCCTCCCCCCCCCCCCCTTTCATTTCAATTTGGTACCTATGTACAAGAAAGATAAAGAGTTGAGTTGGGCTGAGAGACCTTCTACCCGTCTTCTCCTCGTTCTGGATGAGGGTAAATCAATTCATACGTCTTTCGAAAGATAGATAGCAAATGAATGTTATCTATTACTAAAAGTGTAAATCAAAGTACGTTAAGTGTCTCCATGGTAAAAAATTTTATTGTACACTCTCAACGCACTTTGAAAAATGTTTTCAAAGTGCGTTGAGTTTGTCTCAAATTTAACGCACTTTGAAAACATTTTTCAAAGTGCGTTGATTTTGTCCCAATTTTAACGCACTTTGAAAAAAATATATCAAAAAGGGTAATTATTTCAAAGTGCGTTGCCACACTGGTCCTATTATGCAAGGGATTCTTTACGTGAATTGGCAATTTAATCATGACATCTTCTTTGGGTTTAACTTAGCTGCAGAACTGTAGCTCTCTGTTTGAGAAAATTCGGACAGATAAAGCAGAGAGCTAGAGACCCAAGCGTGGTAAAAAAAAAACGATTTACGCCGCCGCTCTTTTGTATTCATATAAGAACTGTTAAGTTCATGCGATTTTAGATTGAAAAAATTTGAAGATTTTAAAATTTATTTGTTGAATCGTATGTAATTTTTTAATAGAAAAAGAACATGTCACTTAAAACAAAGAGAGATGATCCACCAAAGTTGATGATTATTCAAGACGACAGGAACAACATCATGAACTGTTTCATCATTAGAGGGGGATTAGAGATTTTATGCTCTCCTGATCTTAAGAAAGCTCTAACAGTGTTATCATTCTGCTATTAGCTTGGGACTTATCTTACCCCAAATATATTCAAAATCTTGGTTTTGTATAATTTTATGTTTTAGGAGACAAAGAGAACAAATTTGCAAAATGTTTCATTATCTCAAATTTACAAAGGAATTTGATGACTGAAAGACCCATTTCAGTGACTTGGTGACATACCATATGAATCTTTGTACATGTTTGTCAATTTGACAATATTTGTAATTATTCTTTCGAAAAGTACATAAACCTACCAGTGGCTCGTGTTAATAATGAGTTTCATTATTGGAATATACCTATTTCAAAGAAATTGTGTCAAAAAATATGAATATTTCGTATATGTTAGTAAATGAAATGTATGTTTAGATTATTCCATTAAAGGTGCTTAGACACAGATTTGAAGTTAATATTTTCTCAAATTTTCTGTATAATATCACGACTTATATATTGCAATAGCATTTCACACGAAAATATAATTAAAAACTTATTTTATCTGGAAATTTTTGGAACTACGAATTCCTGGACGCGTTTGATTTACACATCCTTGCACTTTCACAAATTTTATCTTTATCCCTAACATTTAAGAAAAGAAGCGATTTTGTTGTGTATTAATGAAAAACATTACATCTATAATCCAGAAAATTCAGAGTAGAAATGTGCGAAAGCAAACCCCCTCACTAATATCGAACATTTCTACTCTGAACTTTCTGGATTAAAGTTTTAATATTTTTCATTAATACACAACAAAATCGCCACTTTTCTTAAGTATTAAGAATAAAATTAAAATTTGTGAAAGTGCAAGGATGTGTCAATCAAACGCGTTCAGAAATTTGAAGTTTCAATAACTACGAGATGAAATAAGATTTTTATTATTTTTTAGTATGAAATGCTATGGCAACATTTAAGTCATGACATTTTACAGAAAATTTGAGAAAATATTAACTTCAAATCTGTGTCCAAACACCTTTAATAGAAATCAAAATTGTTGTTTTATAATTCATTGTTTATTGTTTAACGTCGAGTAAGCAACATTTCAGCCATGTTTCGGACTATGTAGTTTATATAATCTGTTTTTCGAAGTTTTTGGTTTCTTTGGCGGCCCTCAGTGAGCCAACTCTTTTCCAGAGAAACTATCTTTTACGTGAAAGATAAGTAGGAGAAGTTGACAAATGATAAGAAACAATGTATTGGTAAAAACAAACAGTCCACGAAACAACCCCAATCGAACTTTAAAAAACATTTAAAGAACCATGGCTACCGCAGGGAATAAAAAAAATTGAGCACCTGTCATATGAACCACATCGCATGGACACCAAAAGACCAAAATGTAAACATTGCATGGTCCATACCCTGACTGTGTATTCTAAAAACTACACAGGTAAAATACACATAATAGCACATTTTCTTACCCTAACTACCGTTCACGGTAGCTCAGTCGGAAGAGCGCTCGCTCCGTGATCGGGAGGTCGCGAGTTCGAATCTCGGCCGCGACTGACCCAAGTCGATAAAAAAGGGGTAGCAACTGTTCCTTCGCCATGCGCTCGGCACTTTGAAGTGAAAGTTGCGGGTCCTTAGGATGAGACCTTAAAAACCGAGACCCTGTCACGGCAAGCGTTGGCACCCACTGCTCAATGGCCCTAAGTGCCGAGTAAAGGTCAAAATTTGAAGCCCTTCACCGGTATATGGTGACGTCTCTATATGAGTGAAAAATTCTCGAATGAAAAATTCCCTCGTGGTTTGCGAGCCCCTGTATTGGCCTGTAGCTGAGCTCACAGACTTATAGGTCACTACAACTGGTGTCAGAAGTGACCGATTCTACGCCCAGTTTAAAAATATACATATCCTTTTACTGTATTTTTCTCTTATTTTGATTAGCGTAGGACAATAGATTCGAGGAAACTCGGACGTTCCCGCGTTTTTGTCAAACTTGGTTTCTCGCAGCATAGGAGAAGCTTATTTACCAAGGGTGACTATATTATTAGCTACTGTATAACAATCGTTTTTCATTCTTATTTCTATCCGTTTAGCGTCGGTGTGAATTATTTTTGGGTTTGTAAACTTTGGTATGGTAACCCATAACTGTTACAATTCGAAATTGCAGTTTAAGTTAAAGAAAGATATTTTTGCGATATCATTCAAGCATTTGTATTTTGAATTTTTTCGGTTGAATTACTTATTCCATACATAATTTTTTTTGGTATTCAAACTTTCAATCTTAATACATTCATAAAGCATATCATCTTGTTTCATGTCATTGTCTGGACCAAAAATACAAGCCTTTCTTAGCAAGCCACCAACAACTCCTCAAGGGTCACTGTGTCAAACACCAATTCTTTTGTCAGACAGCAAAGGTTTTGCACTTAAAAATAAGACTCCTTTGAAATTTGTTGAGTTTTGGTGCCAAAGTGGCCTGCAAACAGAAAAAGCTATAGATCAACTGGAAATTAGATTGGAGTATAGAGAGTTTGGTTCAGCATTGATTTATATTTGGCTTGGAACTTGTTTTATTTATTTCGGTTTCCCAAGTTGGCATAACCCCTACTATAGCGACTGTTCAGATATCCTCTTTGTGATGGTACGTTATTTTCACTTGGAACTTGTGGTTGCTGATGGTATTGATGATACCGAGATGATCTTGGAATGGATGCTTGATATGGTTTTGCTGGTAAGTAAATCCACCTCTGTTTGGGTACATATGTCCTCGTCCTTTCTGGAATTGACCAAGATTTCTCCCTCATTGATAGCTCTGGTGTCTTCGTTCTTGCTTAATTTCTGTAAGCGTATTCTCAAAAGAAATCATTTTCTTGTCCATTCTTTAAATTTTCTACATAATGGTGTCTAGAGCTGAATCTGTTGTCGCTGAGATGGGATTGTGTATGACACTAGTGCGTGCTGGTATTTGATTTCGAAATTTCAAGTTCAATGGCCCAAACTTCATTTCGTAGCAACTGTTCCTTCGCAATTCGCTCGGCACTTTGAAGTGAAAGTTGCGGGTCCTTCGGATGAGACCTTAAAAAACGAAGCCCCGTGTCACGACAGGCGTTAGCACGATAAAGATCCCTCACTGCTCATTGACCCTGAGTGCCGAGTAAAGGGAAAAACTTGAAGCCCTTCATTAGTATATGGTGACGTCTCTATATGAGTGAAAAAATGGAAGACGATTCTAGAGGGTCAATCGACATCCCCAGTAGATGGAGAATGACGAAGTGCACATTTCGGTGGGAATGCGGAAGTCCAAGGTGAAGCAGACGGTGAGGGCTGGAGATGCACTTCGGCAACCTGAGAAGATGGCATTGCCACTTTCCAAGTGTGTGTAGGATCTTCCTTAGGAAAAGCTTGAACAAACCGTAGTGATGACTGTCTATGACCACATGGATCTTTCTAGGGAAAAGCTTGAGCAATATACAAAGATGGTTGTACCTTCTCCTCAATCTGTGATAGCTGATCCTCAGTCAGAGCTTGTACAGTCAGAGGAAGTGAAGCTGCCGTCCCCTTGTTCTTGTTCCGCCTGTTCTAGCTCTCCTTTGGCCAGAACTTGAGCAGACCGTGGAACTGGCTTGCAGCAAGGTCTTTATCAAGAAAATGTCTACAAAGGACTGGTTGACTATTCAAAGATTCATGTCCAAGATATTAAAAGATATGAAATGGGAGTTGAAACCGTTTTGTGTCAATTTTTGCACAAGAGCGAATTGATCCATGTTGTCTTTTGCTACTGTTCACCCCAGAAAGCATCCCAAGGTTTCTTGTGTGAATATCTTCAAAGTTTGTTTGATTGTATGTTGTTTTACGTCCCATTCGAGAATTTTTCACTCATATAGAGATGTCACAATATACTGGTGAAGGGCTTCAAATTTTGACCTTTACTCGGCACTCAGGGCCATTGAGCAGTGAGGGATCTTTATCGTGCCAACGTCTGCCGTGACACGGGGCCTCGGTTTTTAAGGTCTCATCCGAAGGACCCACAACTTTCACTTCAAAGTCCAGAGCGCATGGCACTGCTGTTACTAACAGCATAGAAAAAGCAAAAGAGAGAAGTTTGCAAGAATCAAAGCTTAATACCTTGATAGCAAATCATCACAAATCCAGGCTTGATAGGCTACTGGAAGCAAATGGAATTCTACGGAAAACAATTACAGCTGATGGTAACTGCTTTTTAAATACTGCATTGTTTCATCTTCCTTCAGTAGAAGGAGTTGCAGAGTTAAGACATTTACTTTGTGATCATATGATAGATAATGCAGGAGAGTACAAAGGATTTTTCTCCTCTCCAGCAACACTTGATTCAGCAGAACAAGAGCTACTATGGATGGACTTCAGTGTAGAAGTGGATCAATTAAGAAGGGATGGAATATGCAGCAACAAAGCAGCAGATATGCTTCCACTTGTTTTGGCCAATTTTACCGGCAGGCATGTTCGCATTTTTTCAAGTTCATCGGAAGGTTCTGTCTTAGACATAAAACCTACCATGCAACGTTCTCAAAATACAAACCATATTTATCTGGCATATGTCCATATGTCTCCAAAAAAGAAACGTTTTAGAAAGAGAAAAGCCACGCCAGAGACTTGGAAGAAGAATGTCAGGAAACAATTAAAGCTAACTGAACAGCAGTATGCGTCTCAAAGAGGAAAAACCGTTAATGCGAGGGTCATAATGCGAGGGTCTGTAAATTGCAGTAAATGTAAACTGAAATGTTCCACCAAAGTTTCAGAAGAGAAAAGAAATGAAATCTTAAAAAATGTTTGGTCACTAGGTTCATATGAGCGACAAAAAGATTTTGTGGTGTCACATATAGAGGAAAAGAAGACACGAATATATTTGGCTGATCATAACCAACCTGTCAAAAAAAGGCGACAAGTGCACAGAACCTACCATTTTGAGATTGATGATAGCAGAACCATCATATGTAGAAGTTTTTCCTTGCTACCCTAAGCATCGGGGAGTCGTATGTTGATCATGCCATGAAAAACAAATCTGGGGGCGTATTTTCTGGGACGGACAAGAGAGGAAGACATAGACCCTATAATAAGACAACTGAGAGGGCTGCACAGCTGGTTCGAGAACACATAGAATCATTTCCAGCATTAGAGGTCACTACACAAGAAAGGACTCCAACTGAAAATACCTTGAGCAAGATTTGAACATTACAAAAATGTATGAGCTGTACCTACAATTGCATAAGGGTAATTTGAGAGAAGATGAATTGGTTATTCAGCCCATATACAGGCGTATTTTCAATGAAGAATATAATTTCTTATTTCACATAAGTAGTAAGGGATATAGTCTGGGGTCTATATGGGGTCAATGACGTCATGGGTCCGTCTGGGGTCACCCATCCCACAAAGCCATCTGGGGTCACTGACGTCACGACACATCCCATAAAACCGTCTGGGGTCACCCATCCCACAAAGCCGTCTGGGGTCACTGACGTCACGACCCATCCCATAAAACCGTCTGGGGTCAACCATCCCACAAAGCCGTTTGGGGTCACCCATCCCATCAAACAGCCTGGGGTCACCCCTCCGTTTTTCCCACGATCAAAATTCTTGGTTTTTCCACTGAGGAATTGTCTCAGACACACCCTATAAATTCCTTGTGATTATTATATAAACTCCAAGTTTCATTTAGATTTTTATTCTGCAAAGAGGAAACACTTTGATTTATACAAAGACAGTACTTGTATTAGTAAGTATACTTTGCTTAATTCTTGTTACCCAAAAGTTTCTTTTCTTTCTTGCTACCCAAATAATTTCCCCTTTTCAAGAATTACACTTTCTTTTTTTTTAATATTTGATTAGCATGATTTATAATATTATAAATATTTCTCAAAATAAGAACAAAGGAATATTAATGAGAACCTTCAATAGACCTACATTTACATAGTAGTTAACTCAAATAAAACCTTACTTTTTGAACATTTGAAATTATTTTAAACATTTCAAATAATCCTGCATATAATAAACAATCATTGAAGTTTGTAATAAGTCCAGTCTAACTGAATCAACAACTTTTTTAAATATTTGAAATTATTTTAAACATTTCAAATAATCTTGCATATAATTAACAATCATTGAAGTTTGTAATAAGTCCACTCTAACTGAATCAACGAGTTCAGAGAGGGCGCTTATCTCCTCCTTAAGAGGATACTGCCCCGACGTTTGCGTGGAAGTTGCGGGGGTCCCTGATAGGACTGATGGTAGCACTGGTGTATTTCTAGGTGTTGGTGTTAAGGTATGGTCAGGTGTCGGAAGGTTAAGTACCGAGTTAAATTCTGTTTATGTAGGAGGAAATGAAACTGCAGCACAGGATGACAGGTTATGGGACGATGTGGGGCTGGATGGAACACAGATAGGTGATGACGGGCTATATCCCAACGCAAACTCTTTGGTGGTGTAGGACACGATGGGTTATATCCATACGCAAAGTCGGGTGCCAGGGGGTTGAGCTCAGTTTTAATTGGTGTTGGTGAGGGACATGGTGGGCTATATCCTTCTTTCTAGCGCTTTATATTTAGCAGGATTGTCCTTCCTGTAATAAAGAACATAAAAAGATAAATTTGTGAATAGATGTAAAATCAGAAATATCTGGAAAATTCTTTTTAAATGCTATACTCCATCTACAGGTCTGGTCTGATTTTAATATATACACATTTAAACTATATGATACATAATTCTTTATTTTTGTTTTTAAATATTACTTCAAATTTTAAAGTTATCATAAAAATTGTTTATGTTCCAACAATATATTTACCGAAATTTCTTTAAAGTTTCGTCTTCTTCATCTCTTTGCTGGGTAAATGACGAAATACTCTTACTCATTTTTCTAAAAAAATAAAAAAATAACATTATCAGGGAGATAGAAAAGAAGGGAAGGTTACTCATTTGTGAAGGAATTCTGCTTTGAAATTAAACAATTCTCACGCACTTAAAAAAAACTTCAATAACTTTTATTGACACTACTGATACGCATTTAAGAAACATTTTACCTTCATGTTAAAATAAGCGAGTCTTCCGTCTCACTTATTTTCCTTTTGACACCCCCAGATGGAACATTATCAAACACATAGGGGTCCTTAGGAGAATTTCTGTAGTATAATTTTTTTTTTTTCACAAAATATTGTAAAATTTAACATTTTGGGGGATATACAAAACTTTAGATAAAATATTTTTAAATCAATTTACTTTGATTCAAAGACCCCCACATTGACTCCTCTCCAAGCCTAATCCATTCTTCCTCAAAATCTCCAAAGGATCTTGAGGGGGGAGATGTACGTGTGTTAGATTCCCTGGAGAGACAGAAATTTATATTACTGTCCAAGAAAGATAACTTAAGATTACACACATTCAAACGTTTTGACTAAATAACACCGTTCACTGAAGAGTGCTAATGTCATAGCCTATAGTTTAATGCACGTAGAGTGATCTTATCTTTGATGTAAAATAAAATAAATAGAAATTTACATCACATGACACAACTTGAAATAGATTAAAGTAGACCAAAATAAAGTAATTGAAAACATTATTTGCAAGGAATTCCCCCAATGTTACCAAACAACTGATTTTTTTCAATAATAGTTTATTGTCTTTAAACATCATTCCTGGAGAAAATATATGACAGGTATCTTATACCGGAATCCTAACATATAAACTCAGTATATACATTTTTATATAATATAATTTTCTCAAAATCAAAAAAAAAAAAACAGTATGTATAATGACAAAGTAAAAAAATGACCAGTCTGAATCTGTCTTTTTTCTTCTTTTCTTTTTATTAATTATTTTATATTAATAACTGTGTAGATAGCATTAACACGACACAATACCAGTGGGTCCTTACGTGTCAACTTGTAAGTCATGAACAACAAATGAAAAAAAAATTCCCAGGGTGCGATTCGCATATTTGTGTAGGTATCACTCTAGTTGTGTTAGCCTAATTTTTTACACTTTTTGGGTCAGGTGCACCGACCATTGACAGTTTATCTAGGTCACGATAATCATTTTTGTCTGTTATATTTAAAAAAAACTTCGTACAGAACAATAAATATGTGTTGAAATATTACATTATAATGACCACACACTATTCGTGCATCTGTCGTTACGCGCAATAAAGATACCCTTATGTTGATCACATTTCATACTAATGAATATTGATAATTTAAGTTTGTTTAATCCGAACCTGGCACCAATAAATGTCGTCATTTTGAATCTATGGGGGTTGCATACATTCAACCTGAACGGGGTACACATCATAAGCTTATTTGGAAAGGTCTACAAGTCGCATGTACAGATCGATAAAATATGACCTGAACGCAAAAAGTGTGTCAAAGTTTATTTAGATCACAAGAGTCGCATCTAATACGTTGTAATATTAAAAAACCAGTCCATATTCAAAAAGTAACTACATGTTAAAATATTATACTGTAATGTTAATGTCATATCACACAATGTGGGTTTTTGTGATCCTGCGTTGAAGTCTGTATATCCAATTCATTTCAACTATTGTATTTATATTAATCTACGTTTGTGCCTTTCACATTATTTTAACCCAAACCGTGCTTCAATATCTGTCATCATATGTGTGTGTATGAGGGTTTCCACGAGACAGAGAGAGAGAGAAAATATTACAATAACTCTCAGAGTGCATCATGCACTTGCAAATTTATTTCATTTCAACATAATTAAATCTTAGTTCATATAGTATATTAATAAATTTTGGAAAAAAAATGGGTAGATCAGAAGATCATGTGAGCAAATTTTCGCGCGGATATGTTATCACGCGCTGCATGGCGATGAGAAAAGATGGAGGAGAGACCCGTGAAGATGATGTTCCTTATGTCTATTGTTTTATGTCCTGTGATTTTTGGTGCTGTATTGCCAAGGAGTACCAACAGAATCGTAAAGACATGTTACTTGCCTTGTATTAATATCACGGTGCAAGCGTCAGAAGTTCTTGACGTTTTTGTGACGTCATGTAGACTGAACTCTGTATTCGTAATTGGAAATATGTCATCGGTACATATTCACCCACTAGACCAAAGAAACAAAGAATGTGGTAAGTCTTATATTTTTCAATTTCAATTAAGTTATCGTACACAAATTTGTATCCATACATCCACCCACCAATTCAACCTATGGTAAACCCCATTAAAAATTCAACATGATTTCCAGCCAATCTGAGGGAGAATCTCATTCTGCATGTGCATCACAAGCCTTTTAAACAGAAAATCTTCTATTACTAGGTACTTTTACTGACCTTATATCATGATTGTACTGGCCAAAATATTTGATCAAGAAAAATTTGTTATACATTTAATTAAGATCACATCCATAAAATATAACTCCTATTCTTGAAAAAGTACTGCACGCTTCTAATCTCCTTGGAAGCCCAGAGTATCAGACAAGTTATCTTGAATTTTTAAAATGTATACACTGAAGCCATTTTGCTTCACATTTACAAAGTACAGAAAACAAAATACAAATCAATGACATTAATATTTATTCAATACCATTCTATGGAACCTCATAGATTAGAAAAAATGGAAACCAAACAATTGCTTACGATACTCAAGAACTCACGAAGCGATCTCCATAGATGTGAAAAAATGGAGGAAATTCGGGTTGAAATCTGCACATTGTTGAAGGATATTTTTACTAGTCCAACGTGAAGAAAATTCCAAACACCCAATAATACTTTGCACTGCATAGCAACATGGTGGCTAAAGCATAACAACTTACTTGAAATTTTTTTTACAAAGGTCTAATTGTAATTTCCATACCATAAAACTATCGTTTGCAACCATAGACTTAATGATTTTGTATGTGACGTCATATTTTTGTCATTTAAACAGCTCGGGTATTTTCGAATTTGTCAGAAAAATCGGAGAATTTTGGAATCTTGATCCCAATGTATGGGAAGTCTACAAAGGAAGAGAATACTTCTATTTTGTCATAAACACAGTTTTTCTATTTTGTCATAAACACAGTTTTTTTTAAAGAAGTTGAACTTTTGAGATGCAGTAAACACAGGTTAAATGAGTGTACTAAAAAGTTTAACACCATAAGCAGAATGCAAAATGACATTTGAGAGGTGTATATTTATAAGTTCAGTAATAATTATTACAAAAACAAAACTGCGCTCGCCCTAATCGTTTTACCGTCAGAATTTCGAATATTAATAAGATAAGTTCAGCAGAGAAAATAAGTCCTATATGGGTCTGGGTCACAGAGCAAAGAAACATATAAGGAACTTGTTCGTGCTAAAAAGACCATTTTATAATATTTGAACACGGTCAAGAAGGATCATCTGTTCAAGGTAAACAATGGTGGAAACAATATCAGGGCACTGATTGAACACTAAACTTTTGGTTGAAATTTTTGTTAAGGAAAAAGAAACATAAATAACAAATTCATCACTACCATTTTATAAATATTTTTGAAAATACTGATTTTTCGACATAGGTAGTATATGAGTATTATTTTTTTTTTAAGGAAATAGGCTCTTTTGTTCATCTTCATTTTTCTGTAGTTGATTCAGACTGTTGATTATATAAAACACAATAATGAACTACATATAGATCATCTTTTTATTCTACTGTTATCTTTTCGATTACATTTTACTATAGCTTTATTTTAGCCAATTGCCAGGAACCTGTGCATCACCTCTCTGTGATTGACACAAAATCACATACATGTATGTATGATTTATGTAGGAGTTTCCTTTCCTCAAACTTTATAAACACTTTGTACTGCTACTTTTACTAACAATAAGAGTTATCCTTTACTGATATATGTTCTGAAACGACGGGTGGAATTAAAAGCAGGAGTTGTCCTTATTTATGTTTTGTAGTGCTGTAAACAAACTATTATGTTCTGTTGAGTATAAACAAAGATAATCTTTTTTATCTTCTTTAACACTAGTAAAATGTCACAGTCTATAAATGGACTTGTTCTTCCTCCTTGTAAGTCAATTGGGACTTATTTTCTCTGAGAGACTTGTAAACTGCGCAGTATAAATTATGATCGCAGCGCCTATTAATTAAAACACTTTGCACAATAATGAATATAAATGCTGTATTTGTTCTACTTCAAATATACGCAAGGTTTTAATTATTCAGATAAGTTTATACCTTTTCAAACCTTACAGAATGAAACCCACAATCAGCAATGATTAATATTTTTGTTTCTGATCGTTTCATCCACTGTCCACATCAAAAATGGCAAAAGCCTGGTTTTCAAAATCGATAGATTCAGATATTGGTACACCGCGCCCGATCGTAAAAAAAAAAAAACAAAAAAAAAAAAACAAAGGTTCAACCGCTCTGTTGATATTATTCCTGACGGCCACAAATTTGACAAAATTGAATCTGTACTACATAAGGCTGCTTGCGTATTAATGTAACTAATCACAGCTCTATTGCTTATGGGCAGAAGATTTTAATGACCTTTTCCTGTATACTTACATGTAATAAAATGCCCCCCCCCCTCATTTAGGTCCAACCCTACCCCCAGGGCACATGGTTTGAACAAAATTGAATCTTCATGATGCCAGTAAGCTTTTAACTGAGTTTCATCATTTCTGGCCCAGTGGTTCTTGAGAAGATTTTAAAAATTACTCAACCCATTTTTGGACCTTTTCTTAATTATCTCCCCTTAGATGGGAACATGGCCCTTCATTTGAACAAACTTTAATCCCCTTTCCCAAGGATACTCTGTGCCAAATTTGGTTGAAATTGGCCCAGTTGTTCTGGAGAAGAAGATGAAAATGTGAAACGTTTACGACAACGACAGACAACGGACAAATTTTGATCAGAAAAGCTCACTTGAGCCTTTGGCTCAGGTGAGCTAAAAACTCAACACAGATCAATCTTCAAGATTTTCCTCATCAATTGCACAAAATCCGTTCAACAGGTATAGGTGGTGGCATTTCCATCCTAACAAAAGATCATATTCATCTTTCTCCACTTGCAACACCACAACCCAGACAAGCATGTGAAACCTGTGCCATAAAGTGTACCCTTCAAAACTTTAAGACATTGCAGATAATTGCTATATACAGACCTCCATCGTCTTTAATCCCAGAATTCATGCGTTGGCTTCAGAATTTGCTGTCTAACATTGACCTATCTCTACCTACTGTGATTGGAGGAGACTTCAACATGAATCCCCTTGATCTTTCATCATCAAGTATGGTGAAACTTTTAAACGTTATGAAGCAACATTCCTTTACTCAGTTTGTAAAACAACCTACTCATTTACAAGGTGCTCTCTTGGACCATGTCTGGGGTAACGAGCTTATCATAGAAGTGAATCTCGCATGCATAGCAACTCCATACAGTGATCATGTACAAGTTTTCTTCGATTTTCACCATTAAATATCAAATTTCATCTTATGTAAGTGCATATTTTTTTTGAGATCTAGTTGAGATTAAAATTGAGAAGTTCTGGCACACAGGACTTAATGTAGGTGGCAAAAATCCAATATAGAGATAATTATTAGTCAGCTATAAGATCTGACAAGACATTTTGTGATATTCTGATGAACGGTGGGCTCAAATTCTTTCGACTCTCATCAGCACTTCACGGACCTCAATATGACTTTTGAAGAAGCTTTGAGATGAAAACACCAACTAAGGCTTATTGTATTGTGACAAATTCTTAAATGCTTGTGTATTTGTTTGTACTCTTTGCTCAAGAACTCAGATGCAGTGTTGTAACTGGATTGACGTATCGAGTGTGGCACTGTGCAAAAAACCTGCAAGTGTTCCTGATAATCTGAACAATGTATGTCTACCAAAAATATGTTCAAATATTTAAAAGAATTAAAGAATGACAATTTTGCAAGAGATAAAAGACACGTTCTAACGCTGCTAAAGACAATATGTGGTATGGGCATAATGAATGTAACAAAAACCAGTTGACCTTTTCACAAAAAATCTTACGACAATTTTTTATCTTAAGTGAAAACTTACGATAAAAATCGTTTTCACAAAAAATCTTAAGAAAGTCGTAAGTGCAAAATCTGTCGTAAGTCTACGACAACTGCAACCCACTCTTAAGTATAAAATATTGTACTTAAGTGCAAAATATAGCGTAAATATTAATCTTAAGACAGAAATAAATGTAAACAAAAATGGCTGCTGCGTTTGTTGTTTTATTCGATTCGGAGAGAGCAAAGCGTCGGGAAAGGGTATTTCGAGATCGGTCTAACCCTCTAGACACATTTAATGACACTGAAGTTGTAGCGCGGTATCGCTTTCCAAGGCGATACATTTTCGAGCTGGTTGACCTAGTGCAAGACAAAATCCAACATCCAACCACAAGATCATATGCCATTCCTTCACATATCCAAGTAAGTTTTAACTTGTAGCTGTTCTTTTTCAACTCGAAACATAAAAGAGCTAACGGTTGTCGGTGGGTTTCGTCCCTTTGAAACTTCGGTCTATAGAAATTTCGTCTCCAAGCAAATTGGCTCCTTCAAATTCAAGTGAATAGCTAGTATATATGGGAAAAAAAATACAAAGATTGGTTAGATACTTTTTATAGAGACATTTACTTTGAACTGAAGGAATAACACATTAATTTCAATTATTGGTCTTATTTTAAACCTTATAAATTTGCTACATTACTTATAAATTATTTGTACGGACAATTTACTGGAATTTTTTAGATGTGATTTGTTCCATCCATTTTACTGTAACAGTCTCATTCAATATCACAAGAGGTCCATAGGTCACAATGATCACCCGGGTAACCAATTGACTTCCAGTTTTAATTTTTCATCGCAAAATTAAAAAAAAATCAACTTTATATTCACATGATATATTCTAATCTATTGCCCACCATAGCCCAAAAGGGTCAAGTCATAGTAATCTAACTTGAAACAATCCTAAGGACACTTTAATATTATTATGATTAACAAGTACAGTGTATTAGATAAAATGTTTTAATTGCCCTAATCTCACACCAGGAGCCATTAATTGTGATTACATTTTTCAAAAATTAAATTAACTCTCACAACTTTGGATTGTTTGCATATGAATGATGTGTCCCTCCTATTTCAAGAATATTTTCAAATAAATATCTTATAGCTTAATCTGTACTTGTTGAATTCCTTTCACCCAAGGATGCTTTTCATAAGCTTAATTTGTGGAAATTAAGTTTGTTGGAAACTGCCCCAGAGGTTCTGGAGCAGAGGTTAAAAATATAAAAATTTTACAGCAGGAAGGGTGGACACTGGAAAAATGTAGTCCGAAAAGCTCATCTGAGTTATAATTTCAGTCATGGTGAGTGAAAAAAGTAGAGATAGAAAGAATTGGAGAGGAAAGGAAAATAGGTGGGGGGACATAGGTAGGCCCCTGCCAGTACAAATCCAATGTAATTGCAAACCCCAAATTGTTCAAACCTGGAATGTTATATTTAATTTCCTAACTAAATTTAAAATAAAACAATGCTTCATATTTCAGGTGTTAACAACCCTACGCTTTTTAGCCAAAGGAGAATACTTGTCTGAGGTTGGGGATCTTCATGGAATTTCAATATCATCTGCTTCCAGGATTGTCACCTCTGTTTGCTCTGCTTTGTGCGAGTCCCTAGACAATGTAAAGTTTCCTGAGACAAATGAAGACCTTGCAAAGGTGAAAGAGGATTTCTATCAATTGGCAAGTTTTCCAAATGTTGTTGGGGCAATTGATGGAACACTGATACCCATCCAAGGGATGACAGGAGATGAGGAGCCAAACTTGATCTGTAGGAAAGGGTTTTCAGCCATTAATGTCCAGGGTGTTGTAGATGCCAACCTTCGGTAAATATTCTTAAAAATAACAAGTAACCGTACTACAAGTATATATTTACTGCATCATTTTTGCAAACTTGAATTAGAATCAAAACAATGCACAAAGTTTTATAGCAAATTATATATCTTTCACAGCTTTTCAAACATTGTGGTGAGGTGGCCAGGAGCAACACACGACTCCTTTATTCTACAGAATTCCTCGCTACCAAACATAATGAGAAGAGTTAATGGTTGGCTCTTGGGGGATTCAGGCTATCCACTCAGGAAATGGCTCTTGACCCCATTTGTAAACCCAAGGAGTCCTCAGGAGCAGAGGTACAACAATGCCCATTGTACTACAAGAAACACAGTAGAAAGGGCATTTGGAGTTCTCAAGAGTAGATTCAGGTATAAATAAAATACTCATATAAATACCAATTTTAGTAAATTCATCTGCACTATTGAAAAGGATTGAAAGGAAACTATTTAGTAGTACACGTATATTCATTGCAACATTTAAAATATAATCCGAAATGAGTTCCTTATATATCATATTGTGCAAACAATACAGAGAGAGGTCTTTTTTTCAAACTTTATATAACGAATGAATTTAATAGCTACCCAAGTTATACTGTGTTACCTGGGTTGGGGCAGTTTACGCTTTATAAAAAACATAAACTGCGCCAACCCAGGTTATACCAGTATAACTTGGGTAGCTATTTAATTCATTCCTTATAATTTATTTTCCATTATGAAGTATTGAAATTAATTCAAATTATCTTTCAAAAATGCTTTCAAATTGAGCAAATTTTAAATGTAACGTGAAGCGGATTGATACTTTTTTGACAAAAGTCATTGTGATGTAGGCAACACAGGTTATTACACAGTTAAAGTATATCATTGAGGGAGTTAGCAAGATTCCAGTTCCCCAAGGCCAGGACTATTTCCCGAGGCAAAGCCGAGGGAAATAGTCCTGGTCGAGGGTAACTGGAATCTTGCTAACTCCCGCAATGATATACTTTAACTGTTTTATTAAACCGATACAAATGTAAAATTTAGAGGATTCAGATAGCGTGATTTCAAAGCAGGGATTAGCTCACTGAACTAACACACAGGAATGAATCCATTCACATATCATTCCAAAGTAAAATCTATAGGATTACTGATAACCGGAAATTAGCTTTCGAAGCACTTGGATTAGCTCACATGACTAACGCATGGGGATTAATCCATTCAAAACGATTTCTAGGGAATAAGTCACATCTAACGATCTAATGTTATATAGGGAAAAAATTGGTAGAGGTATAAGAAATGATATAGACTAATTTTTTATCCAATAAAATTACGTGATACAACCAAAAATAAATCATTAAAATATGATGTAATCTAAATATTTGATTTACAGATGCATTCACAAAACAGGAGGCAGTTTGCAGTTTGCACCTGAAAAATGTATAAAGATTATCGAGTGCTGTTTTAGGCTACACAACAAAGCCATAGATGCCAGAACTCCACTAATTGCTGGAAATGAACCCGTCCAGCTTTATCAAAACAATGTTGCGTATCAAGGCTTGGATAATGATGGAATTGCTGTGCGGCAAAGAGTTGTTCAGAGGTTTTGAAAACCTTTGCTATGTTTTAGGATAATAATATATTCTTGTTTGTTGTATACATGTTTGCTTTACATCCCTTCGAGATTTTTATCATTAGTTAGCAACATCCAGTAGTGTTGTAGCTCAGATAAATTATGCAAGGATGGAACAAACATGTACAATATACTGAAATAGACTGCTGGTTATTTTTCATATAAATGGAATTTGTGTTCTTAATCTACATGTATTCCATAAGTATAAATGTCTGAGTAGTACATGTACATGTAATCTATGTAATACATAACGTGAAGTTGTCTTTTGATAAAAAAAGTTTATTCCCCTTTAATGCAATTCCATTCATTTTAAATAAATGTATCCTTTTCACAGACATGTATTTTCTGTTTATAAAGGCTTTTAAAAAGATTAGAAACAGGCAGTATACATACTTTAACAAAAGTAGAAGGTACCTAGTTAGAGCGATTTATAAGAAATATGTTATTGAATTTTTCTCCATGAAATATTCTGGTTGGTACAATCATGATTTCAGTTGGGTAATAGTACCAAGTAATGACAGATTCACTCCAGACAATGAATACATGCATTGTATGTACATGTATAAATAAATGAAGAAAAATGATTTATATCAGAAAAAAACCCAGGAAAGTTGTCCTGTCACAAATTCTAATCTAGGTTACAAGAATAAACATTATGAATCATCCAATTCTTGACATTTATTGATTTACATGTACTATTATTGTTTATGGAAACAAATTCTCTCTTTCTATCAAGAAAATATCATGCAAGTAACTATCCCTACATGTACTTGAAAGAGACCATGAAAAACACCTGCAGGTGTAAATGGTACATGTAATACATCTTTTTGTGATATAATTCAATAACAATATGCACTGTTCTGTTACTTTTATAATGTACACAAAAATAAAATGCACTTATAAATGTATAAACAATTAGTAGTTGAAAAATTCTTTTTTCAGATGAACTAAATGTGTCAGTTTGACATGAATGCTCCCGCAGACAGGCAAATTTTAGATATGAGAATATCCAAGAGTATGAAAATAACAATGGTTGAAAATGGCACAAAATAAATGAAAGAAAAAGTGAGCAAGCTCACATACCCCACGCTTCCCCAAAACTCGACAATGCAACACGTAATGAATGGCACAGTGCATTTTAAATACACAGTATAATTCAAAAAAGGGGCATTACTTGCAAAAAATCATCACATCAAAACTTCTTGCATATAAGGACATTCAAATCTTTGTATGTTACAAATTTAACTGGGCTGAAGTTTCTAGATAAATAATGGAATCAAAATTTCTTGGTAATATACAAATCTATACATTATTCTGAAATACCTACAAAGTTTCAGGAAATTCAGTGCCGGAATTATGCTGACAAACTGTTATTTAAATTCCTCAGTGATTTCGATTTGTTAATGAGTGTAAGTCCATGTCCAACACATGACAGTTTACACATTTAAATAATTGATGGAAACAAAATTATGATGTAGTCATTCATATGAATCTGTTTATATACTGTACTTATGAAATTATTTAAGGCAAAGCACACCAATTTGAAGGGGGGGGGGGGAGAGAACTATCGAAGATGGTGTGTGTGTGAGTGTGTGTTTGTGTTAAACCATTAATATTTTGATCTCAAAATCAATAGGGGTCTTTTAAGGTCATAAAATATTTCACATAGAATTTCATTATAAAAAGCTGATTCCAGTGGAGTTTCTTATTACCTAGCTGGAAAGTTTCTTCAATAAAAGGCAAAACTCTTAAGGCAAAAATAATGGAATCGGAATTTCCTGGTAATATGTACATCTACACACTGTGTACTAAATATCTACAAAGTTTGTCCAAATTCTGTGCAGCGGTTTAAGAGGAGTTGTGCTGACAAACTGTTCATCTCTATATTCAAGATATGGCCAAAAACCTAAGTTGAAAAGTGCCGAAATTCCCAGAAAAAATAATGGAATCAGAATTTCCTGGTAATATGCACATCTACACACTGTGTACTAAATATCTGCAGAGACTGACCAAATTCTGTGCAGGGGTTTAAGAGGAGTTGCGCAGACAAACTGTTCATCTTTATATTCAAGATATGGCCAAAAATCTAAGTTGAAAAGTGCCGAAATTCCCAGAAAATATAAAGGAATCGGAATTTCCTGGTAATATGCACATCTATACATTGTGTGCTAAATATCTGCAAAGTTTGACCAAATTCTATGCAGCGGTTTAATAGGAGTTGTGCTGACAAACTGTTCACCTCTATATTCAAGATATGGCCAAAAACCTAAGTTGAAAAGTGCCGAAATTCCCAGAAAAATAATGGAATCGGAATTTCCTGGTAATATGCACATCTACACACTGTGTACTAAATATCTGCAAAGTTTGACCAAATTCTGTGCAGCGGTTTAAGAGGAGTTGCGCTGACAAACTGTTCATCTTCATATTCAAGATATGGCCAAAAATCTAAGTTGAAAAGTGCCGAAATTCCGAGAAAAATTAAAGGAATCGGAATTTCCTGGTAATATGCACATCTACACATTGTGTCCTAAATATCTGCAAAGTTTGACGAAATTCTGTGCAGCGGTTTATGAGGAGTTGCGCTGACAAAAAAACAGGACTGACGGACTGACTGACTGACTGACACACTGACTGACTGACTGACTGACGGACGGGTCAAAAACATTATACCTCACGCAACTTGTAGCGTGGGGTATAAATATATTGCTGCTTTTGTTTTCTGGAATAAATTTTCTGTTCCACAACATACTTAATCTGTGTGAAAATGGTAATCACTTACAAGTATAGCATAAAAAATCTGGAAAACATTAAATGATTAGAAATTTTCAAAGTCTAAGGGCCATAACTTTTGTAGAAATGGAAGAATTTTAATCTGTATCTGATCAAGATCAAGAGAAATACCCAAAAAATTCTCAAAACAGCAAATTAAAGTCTGGAAAACTATCTATGATGGATTGACAGATAGAAGGAGGTAATACTATATGCCCAGCTGGCCATTTCATGAAGACTTGTAAAAATTTTGCATCATAATTTATCATGATAGATTTGAAAAGTTGTTGATAGGGGAGACTGAAAATGGTGACACAGGGGAATTTACAGAATGTCCTGGAAGCTTTAAAACAAGTAATTCTAATGCTGCTGTAGATCTCCTCTGCAGTTGAAGCATCTCATCCTGTTGTGCCACCATCTTTTCATAGAGTTCAATCTTCTTAGCCCGGTACTCCTGAAGATGCTTTTCTTTTTCTCTTTCCATTTCAACAAACTCCTCCCGAATATCTTTTGTTGTTGTTGTCTCAGTCTTGACTGTAAATACAGATACATGCATTATCATAAACCAGCTACTGAATTGCTAGGTAAGTAAGCATTTAATCTCTAATTCTCAAAATTTTGTTAGGCCAGATAAAAAAATATGTGTGGTTCTGGTTACACCTCCAAACAAATTAGGGTAGGTAGGTAGGTTTTTTTTTTTTTTTTTTTTTTTTTTTTTTTTAAATATACTAAACATCAAAAATATCATTGAATGTTCTTGAATTAACTATTGGTGAGATAATACTATCGCTTTCTTTCAAGTGGTGATATTTGTAACTGACAAAACACTTGTACTGCGTGTTGAAACGATGATGTCAAAGAAGGCCACCAGTGCTGAAACTAAAACTAATACTGGAGCCAATGAGGGAAATCGGGGAAAATTCCGGAAATTTGAAAATTGTCAAAAAAATGTTTAGGGTTGGGGATATAAAATAGGGACGGTCAGGTAACCGGAACCACACATATTTTTTTTTTATTTGGCCTTATGTAATGTTAATAAAACAGTGTGCATATGTACCCATATTTCAGCAAATATATTTGAACTTAATTTCTCAGCCATCATGCATTAACATTTAAAGCAGAATATATCACTCACAGCTACTGTTATGAGATTTCTTCCTTTTCATTTGCCTTGTGGAAGATGAAGTACTTTCCATTGAAATACATGCTTCTGGACTTACTGTCAGTAAAAAAAAAATATGCATAATTATTCTTTAAGAGAGAAGATATCCAAAATATTTTTCATAGAGACTTACTTAGAAATCAGTGGAAGATTTTTTTTTAGAAGAAGAATACTCTATTTTCAATTTTTTTTTATTCTTTCCCCTTCAAAGGGACCTTGCTCAAAGGATGCTTTGTGGCAAGTTTGGTTAAAATTGACACAGTAGTTTAGGAAAATTAAGACATCAAACATATGAAAAGTTTTGAGAAAACAGACACCGGGTTACGTGTTGCACATGATCAGAAAAACGCACTTGAGCCTTTGACTCAGCTGAGCTAAAAAGAAGTGAAAGATAAACATTTTAAATTATAAATTATAACTAATTAAAAAATGTACCTGACACACTTGATGGCAGAGTTGCAGCAGAAGTTTCTTCCACTAAGGTCACGGTGCTCTCTAAAATACATTTGAGAATGGTGTTTAATCAATTAATAGCAAGTAAGTACTCCATGTTTGACACAATATAGTTTATAGTATGACTTTAACATAAAAATATATCACTGTGAATTCAGTTTGCATTGAATTGATACATGGGTTCCTATTGGGGCTTATAAGCAAAACAAGACTGAAGTATAAAAACTAGTACACTAATTGATCATAGAATAATTACCGGTAAAGGTCTTTCCACCTCCTTAAAATTTAATCTATTCTTCATATTTAACTCCCTACAGCTAAATTTTATGGAAAAGAGACTAGAAATTGCTTAAGAGATTAAAAAAAAAATTAAGTGACCTTGACCTTTGACCTTGACCAAATCTCTTCAATGTCAAAGCCCAAGGACCACATTGCAGTTGGTCCCCATGTTTCTGTAATTATATGTTTAAAAGTTTGAGGGTTTAATGATAAGTACATAGATTTAAGAAGGACAATTACTCACAAAAGGGGTCATCAAATCCTTTTGCACTGAAAAGATTAAAGTTTTGTGTTGAGAAATGGAAGACATTAGTGAATGTTTGGTATATTTATGGTTTACAGTTTCAAAAGAGCAGCAATAACAAGGTTTACAGAGGAAGGGGCAATGACCTTTGAATGGGTCAAGCCTAGGAGACAAGAATGAAATTTTCAAAATAGTTTTCAAAGGACATATTCTGATTCTGGAGAAGAAGATGAAATTTAAAAGAGGCCCAGGGAACAATGCTTATTACAATCATGCCAACAGTTTGACTGCCTGATATTCAGGAGTAAAGAGGAAGATTTTTAAAGATAGCACTAATTTTGATGGTTTTAGCCCCATCCCTAAGGCCCAACAGGTACCCTGAAATTCACAATTTTTGCACCCTTCACTCATTAATGCTATATGCCAAAATTGGTTCAGGGGTTCAAGAGAAGAAACTGAAAATGTACAAAAGTTTATGACCGACGAACAATGGACAACGCAAGAAAACCGATAGCTATAGCTAGATCATCGGAGTCACTCAGGTGACCTAAAAGGTTAGCGATGACGCCAACAAAAACAATGGCAAGAGAAAACAGAAAAATTTTAATCAGAATAATAAGAGTTATAATAAAACCGAATACATACCAGACAAATTTTCAGGCAAAACTGCATCAGCACACATAACAGACATGGAATCATTATCTAGAGGAATATTAAGTACTGTGATGATGATGATACAGATTAGAATATTTATAAACAAGCTGAATATATTTCACATCTTCTTCAATATACCTGTAACATACATGTAAATGACTCAAAATATTTCATTATACTTGGAGTTACACTATATTTTTCTAAATGTAAGTTGATATTATTTCAGATTTGTTATGCATCAGAAGAATAATGTTTACCTTTCTCCATTAATTTGAAACACGATGTATCATGATCTAATGGTGCTGCAGTACATGTACTTTCAGAGGTGTCGACACCACCTGACACACCTTCCACACAACTTTTAGTTAGAGTGCCAACAATCTAAATATAAACTCAACATATCAACAGCAAAGTAAAAGGCTAAACTCATAATGTCATACAGCATTGCTCACAAAAGGGACAAAAATATTTTTGAAATTTTAAAATTGGCAAATCATCTTTTGGGTCAATATTATTTCAGAAAAGAACCAACAACAACAATTTCATTCTGTGTAACCTTATTAACTTACAAGTTTTTCCCAGGTTTTCAAATCCTCTACAGGTGCAGGACCACCTCCTGTTGCCCGCAGTTCTTTCAAACGGGAAGCCTCCTTTTTCTTTGTTGTGCTAGAAATGTCCTGCCACTTTTTTTTTTTTACAATCAGTCACATCTCTGGTGTTCTCTGACACATTGACAGAATTTACTCTAAAATCAACATTGATACATTGTAATGTAATTTTTGGGACAGTTAAAACAGATTACTTTTAGCATACATGACCAAGTTACCTAACTCTGTCATTTGACATCCAAATATATATCTCCTTTTGCAGAAAAAACAAAAGGTAAGGTACTTTAAGCACTGAGCTCACAAAATGAATGATACCCCCCCCCCCCCCCCATATGATTATAATGGCAAAGTCCATGTTTTGCTATGGAAGACCAGAAATAAGCCAACAGGTCCTCATTTACCATAGTTATGCTCAGTATGCTGGGAAGGGCAAAGATGTGACAAGCTGAAAGGTAGACTGACTGAGCTCTTAGGTTGTATGAAGGAAGCAGCATTTAGTAACAACGAATAAGGATTAAAATAAATCCATGCCAATATTTTTATGACGGTGTGTTTCAATCAATTCAGTCAGTTACATGATAGAAACAATCAACCAGTCTGACTCTATTGACCATTATGAATAATATGTAATTATAGCTGTTAAGGGAAGTAACTCAGAAACTAAAGGTACTGTGAGCACTGAGCTCACTAAATGATACCCTCCGCCTCCCATATGATTATAATTGCAGAGTCCATGTTTTGCCCTGGGAGACCCGAAATAAGTGTCAGATCAAAAAGTAAAATAGAAGATGCACAATGGCACTATGTAATAAAGAATCTGCGAAAGTATCATTAAATTTTATTCAATAGTATAAGATAGAGCTGCAGTTAAGAATTGGGTACCTCTCAGTATTATAGAAAGAATGGACAGACGGACCAACAGACAACCCCATCACTATATACTCCCCTGCTTCTTAAGCAGGGGATATAAAAATATCAGGTACACATTAGTAAATGCAAGTAAAATTTGAATTTTACATATAAACACTGTTTAGTATTCATGGTGATTTGCCACTGATTGATATGTTTTGATACAAATTTTCAGTGATTTTTTTTCATGGGGATCATGGATGGTGCTATTTTTCCTTTTAATTTTCTTGTGCATTATGTATCTTTTAATCATTTTTTAAATTATTTAGTCTAAACTGTACGTTGTAAAACATACATTGTTCTTCTTGGATGTAGAAGCATGCAGAAGTTTGAAAATTAAATGTTTTTAATTTTACATATAGCGTTTTGTATTTTTTAAATATAAATGTTTTGTACATATCGTTGAGGATATTACATGTTTATAGTCTCACTTTCTAATACGTTTAAAATCGTTCAGTATAAATACATTGAAGTGTTTGTCGCTTTCGCTTTGTTTAGATACGAAATACAACAGAAATACAGCTAAAACAAAGCTAATAGAAATGTAAACAAATACGGTGCGTCTTGCAGCCAACTCACCTTTCAGCTATCTTTAACCAGCATTGGTTTTTCTGATTATTTGTTAGACCAGGAGTGAATTTCCCCCTTATAGTTGCTATGTTAGCCGATACTGCCTGGGCCAAGGCCTCAAGTTCTTCGACGCTCCAGTTGGGTTTACATTTGAATTTCTTTTCGCTGTTTTCCATATTTCCCGCAATTATGTCAATTTGCAGACGAATATGAAACCGGAACCTCTAATTGCGCAGCCGCGTTAAAAACGAAAGTGCGTTGCTAAGAAAGCTTTTGTCGTAAGTGTAATCGTAAGTGCGTTCGCAGATCGAAAACTTAGGAATTATCTTAAGATTAAATTTTTCACTTACGACTGGTTTTGTGAAAACGACCTAGGAAATGACTTATTATTTTCGTAAGTCAAAAACTTAAGACAGAACTTAAGATTTTTTGTGAAAAGGTCAACAGGAAAGATGCTGTGATTACATTAATGCACATAGCAAATGATGCAATAAAACACATCTTTCAGAATATCATAGACTTCCCTAACACAACTCAACAAGATTCCCAGGAGCCACATCGCTCACCTGAACACTGGCTCAGTATTGAAAAGTTAAGATATAAAAGTCGGTATTGTCTTCTTGATACTGTGGTACCTAAACGCTGAGCTACATACTCTAAAAATGCTTCTCTGACTCCCTTTCTTTGAACTGCAATTGATCACACATCAGCTGTTGTTGAGATTATTGTTCTACTTTTAAGTACATGTACTGACCCATGATACATGTTCATAGTGTGTTGTATTGGCGCTGGTTAAAAGGTTAACACATAATCCATGAGTATAAACAAGATAACTTTGAAAATAAAATTCAGATCAACAGAAAGTAAAACAAGATGTGTTTTTGAAACACTAATGCCCCCGTATTGCAACTTATAGCAAAGGTTAAAATTTCTCAAATGCAAATAAAATAGTTAGTACCCAAAGTAAGGTCTTTTGTCGAGGAATATACCTGTGAAATATGAGAGCCCTAGCACCAACCATTGAATAGATATGGAAAAGGTTAAAAGTTTTTTTTTAAAGTAAGTCGAACATCCAGGTCAAGGTCAAAATTAATGGTGCCTAAGGAAAGGCCTTCTCACAAGAAATATACAGAAAAAATATGAATGCAAGCACCAATAGTTCAAAAGTTATGACCAAGTTTAAGTTTTTCAAAAGAAGATCAAACTCCAAGGTCAAGGTCAATGGATTACAATTGTTGGTATCCAAGGAAGGTATTGTCACAAGGATTATACGGGTGAAGTATGAAAGCCCAAGCACCCACGGTTCAATAGATATGGCCAAGGTTAAAGTTTTCCAAAAGTAGGTCAAGCTCCAAGGTCAAAGTTGATGGTATCCGAAGGAAGGTCTTGTCACAAGGATTACATATGTGAAGTATGAAAGCCCTACCATCAACCGTTCACAAGTTATGGCCAAGGTTAAAGTTTTTCAAAGGTAGGTCAAACTCCAAGGTCAAAGAGTCAAAGTTGTTGGTATCCAAAAAAAGGTCGTGTCACAAGGATAACATATGTGAAGTATGAAAGCCCTAGCTGCAAACGGTTCAAAAGTTATGGCCAAGGTCAAAGTTTTTCAAAAGAAGGTCAATCTCCAAGGTCAAAGTTGTTGGTATTCAAAGGAAGGTCTTGTCACAAGGATTAAACATGTTAAGTATGAAAGCCTTAGCACCAATCGTTCAAAAGTTATGGCCAACGTTAATGTTTTTCAAAAAGTAGGTCAAACTCCAAGGTTAAGGTCAAAGGGTCAAAGTTTTTGGTATCCAAAGAAAAGTCTTGTCACAAGGATAACATGTGTGAAGTATGAAAGCCCTAGCTGCAACGGTTCAAAAGTTATGGCCAAGGTCCAAGTTTTTTCAAAAGTAGGTCAAACTCCAAGGTCAATGTCAAAGGTTCAAATTTGTTGGTATCCAAAGAAAGGTCTTGTCACAAGAATTACACATGTGAAGTATGAAAGCCCTAGCTTCAATTGTTCAAAAGTTATGGCCAAGGTTAAAGATGGGTAAAATTTTGCAAAACTGAGTCAAACTCCAAGGTCAAAAGTCAAAAGGTCAAATATGGTGGTACCCAAAGAAAGGTCTTGTCACAAGGAATGCACAAGTTAAATATGAAATCCATAGCTCCAACCAATCAAAAGTTATGGGCAATGTTAAAGTTTTTGCGGACAAACAGACAGACAGACGGACGGACAGGGCAAAAACTATATACCCCCGAATCTTCGATACGGGGGCATAAAAACACTCATTACATAAAAAATTCAAATTTAAATACTCATCAAAATATTGCTGTTTGCAACACTTGTATTATTCTTGAAATATAATCTCAAAATACCTACGCTTAAAAAATACCCCATTACATTCAACAAACCTTGCATATTGTCACAGCGTCTCATGATGTCTGTTCATTAATAAAAATGTAAATGCATCATCAGAAATGATCTCCAAACATCACTGAAAATCTTAAAGTTGAAACATTGCCTATCTTTCTAATTATTCATGACTGAATGAATATTCTAATGGAAGTGAATGTTTCATCCTCTTTTTCATTGTTTAGGATAAGCCTCTGGGGTAAAAACAATAAGAAACTAATTAAATATCAAAATGCTAAAAAAAAAAAAAAAAAAAAAAAATTTAGCATTTCCACACGGAATTTTTCTTCACATTTCAATAATATAGTAAAGTAGTTTAAATTGTAACAGGGACCGTTACAGATGTTCCCCAAACGCTCCCCAGCTCCCATTTGGTGTCTCATTCCCTGTTTCCCTGTAAGCTTCGTTTAACTAAGCAATCAAGTATATTGGTCATTTAATGCATTACGCAGGTGCGCACGTGCATAAATATCATGACCTTTTATCTCGTCTATACTATTCATACATCTTTATATTCGTCATTTCTTTTTATTTCTAGGGGAATTGGGTTGGAGTTTTGCACCATGTAGTTGGAAAACACGAGTGGTACTTGTCTTATCGTGAGATGAGTACAAGTAAGTGTATGCATGACCCTTCGAGGTTTTCCAAAGGTCAAGATGTCCAAAAATTTATTTTTACAATAGCTCCAAAACTATGTGGGGTATAAAGTTAAAACTTTCACAGTTTATAAATATATCATTCATTAACAGATAGAGAGTATCAGTTGAACACAAATATTTCACAAAAATATTTTTTGAGAAAAAAAATGTATATTTAAAACTAGAAATATGTCCATAGGACATGAATGCCCCGCCGAAGGTATATTAGTAATGCAACATTTTAACACAAATTAAGAAAAGTGAGGTCAAGGTCAAAGGAAAAGTCAAGGTCAAAAAATATTGATGCAGTTGAATAGCTTACATCAGTATGTATCAGCATATGAAGTTTGACACTAATTTAAGAAAAGTGGGGTCAAGGTCAAAGGAAAAGTCAAGGTCAAAAATTGTTGCTGCAGTTGAAAAGGTTACATCAGTATGTATCAGCATATGAAGTTTGATAAAAATATTATGAATAGTTTTAAAACTGAGCTTAACACTAATTTAAGAAAAGTGAGGTCAAGGTCAAAGAAAAGGACAATGTCAAAAAATATTGATGCAGTTGAATAGCTCTCATCAGTATGTATTAGCATATGAAGTTTGCCACTAATTTAAGAAAAGTGAGGTCAAGGTCAAAAATATTGATGCAGTTGAAAACCTCTCATCACTATGTATCAGCATATGAAGTTTGTTAAAATATCTTAAATGGTTTCATTAAAATAGAGCTAAACACTAATTTAAGAAAAGTGAGGTCAAGGTCAAAGGAAAGGTCAAGGTCAAAAAATGTTGTTGCAGTTGAATAGCTTACATCAGTATGTATGAACATATGAAGTTTGATTACACTATCTTGAGTGGTATCTTTAAAACTGAACTAAACACTACTTTAAGAAAAGTGAGGTCAAGGTCAAAGGAAAGGTCAAGGTCAAAAAATGTTGATGCAGTTGCATAGCTCTCATCAATATCTATCAGCATTTGAAGCTTGATAAAAATATCTTGGATAGTTTCTTTGAAAATGAGCTTTGAACAGAGCTAAACGCAAAGTGTGACGGAAGGACAGACCGAAGGACGGAAGGACAGAAGGACGGAAGACGGACATGACAAACACTATATGCCCGGCCATATTCATGGCGGGGGATAAAAATGCACTGCTTAATTCTGTACTTTTAGTGAAAGCCATCATTGCAGAAATAAAATGTTTATCAATGAAGGGCAAGTTGGACGTGAATGGTCTCTGAAAGGCTGTTATTGAAAGAATGACATGTATAAAGACAAGACCCCTATAAAATCCGCCATCTGCAATGTACTTTCGGTTTCAAATCTTAATATTTCAACAAAATAAACAGGGAAAATAACTTTCCAGAGGCTAGTTGAACGTCACTAATAATGTTTTTTTCATCAATACCTAGCTGTATCAGTACGTCTGTTTTATAAATTATTTTACAAGGAAAAAGTATTACACAAAACCTGAGAATCATTTCAATTTGCACAACCACGGGGTTTGCACATATCAACGTAAAACACAGCCACTATTTGTAACATTGGTCCAGTATCTTAAATTGCAGAATTTACAATGCTTTTATTACGTACATTATTTTCCTCAAGCTGTTTGCTGATATCGAGAGAATCAAAAATTGCGAATGAAAAGTTTAGAAGAAAGGTATACTTCGTTCGTTTTTCGAAATTCGTGTTATTTTAGAAAAAAGTTGGAAAAAAAAACATGTAGTGTGTATTTGAAGATAACGTCGTTTTGACTGCATATTTTGTCTAACAAAATTTACATTTAACATCATATTTACTCTCTTTTTTGTTTAGTTATATTCCTTATGTCTGGTGTATGTTTTTGTTAGCGTCTTAGGCCGTCTTGACGACGCTACATTTTTTTGTTTACGAAGGTAGATGTTCCTAATACCGTCGATGTCAAATACCTCAGCATTTTTTCCGAAAGTGAGTAACAGGTGTATTACACCCCTAAGACTGGTGCGGTACTTTTTCTTTTGATGTTAGCCATACTTTAAATCAGATAGAAAACCTTTGGCTGAGTTCCAGCGTACTATAACTTCTAGGGGGCGGAGCTTAGCCGAACAATAACTTCCAATATACTGTACAATAACTTCCAGAAGAACTCAATACTTTTTGAATATTTTTTCTTCAATTTCTGTAAGCATATAAAACCTATCCTGAGGAAAAATGAGAAACCTCACATAATTCAACCCCCCCCCTCCCCCCCCTTTCAATCTGAAAATGCATGTACGTGAAAACCATTTTCAAGAGGATTAATACATGTAAACTCATTAGTTAACTGATTTAAACAAAAATTTTAAAAATACACAGAATTTCACGAAATACATGTATTCGAATTAAAACAGATAATTGAAATCTAACAATATTGAAAACGCACAGTTTGATTCCCTTGATATCAACTGTTTTCTGATTTCTTTGAGTTACATGCAAACTGATACATGTTCGTATATATACATGTATTTCGACTATTTCACACTACATTCCATAATTTTGATACCTGTGGCTAGAGTACTTGACTCGATTTCCTCAGGACATGCAAGCATATCCATAGTAACAGTAATGTAGCGGATCATAATGCGGGCGGATCCAGGTTTCCAGTATTATGCCTGTATTTGTTATGGTTTTTGAAATACTCATACTGCTTAAATTAATCCATCAAATGCAATTGCACACTCGTTTAACATTGCTTGATTTTTCAATGCAACCATCTCTTTCGTGCTTTCTGCTTTGTTTGAACACCCTGTACACTTACGATGGACCTAGGCCTATGACGTAATGTCGCGTGCAGTTTGGTGCTGAAGGAGTGACTATGCAAATGACCATGACACAAGACATTTACAGACACTTTCTTTCGTTTGTAAGGGATTTATTGTACAGAGAGGCGTGGCAGTCGAGTCGCTGCGCGACTCGACTGCCACGCCACTCTGTACAATAAATCCCTTACAAACGAAAGAAAGTACTGTAAATATAACTTTTTTATCGGGAAATATGCCATCGTCGTAAGAGACGTTTCTCGTTAGGAAGACAGGGGTCATGCAACAAATGATGTTACAAATGAATCATGTTCCTAAAACAAAACAGCCATCAGATACTAGAACTCGTTCGATTGAAGATACTAAGATATTTCACTCTTAAAAGCTCTGCTCTAGTTTTATAAAGTATTTCCTACTTTAGTTCATGAATACTATTATGAATTTTTCTGCTTTTTTGTTTGTCTATACATTTATAATCTGTTATTGATATTCATTTAGATAAGACATTATACATGCTTAATAAATGGTGTGAACCTGAGCCACAGTAGTGTTCTTAATTACAACCATAAGAAACCTCGTTACACGAATTCCTTTCATTTTTTTGTTGCAATAGAGTCAGACAGTTTATATAAAAAGGATTTTAATACTTTCCCATCGACGATATGGTATTTATGAGTATGGACACCCCCATTGTCAAAAAGTTTTCAGTAAGTTGTCGATTATTCACTTTTCTTGCTTTCCTCACCTATTCTTAAAAAAACAAGAGGCCCAAGGGCCTTAACGGTCACCTGAGTGTAATACAACAATTTAGAGCATCCATAGAGTATAAAATGAACTGAAAGGTGAAGCTTTGTTGCCCAAAAGCAAGAAAAATAGGGTGATCTGGATCAACAAAATAATTAGTCTAGTGTTCATTAACAGTACATAAATTAGGTTCTTATCTGTTCCCCATTTATCACTCTCACCAGACAGTACATAAACAAACTTATAATCAGTGCTTCTGTACTCTTTTAATTCCTTGTTGAAATCTCTTACATTGGCCTCTCTTGGTCTTTGATGAACATTTAATAAGACAAGTTATTTTTGTCTCATTTTTATTTATCTGTTACTTACAAGTCTACCTGATCATTAAAACTATGAAAGTACTTTTTGTATTATACAATAAAAATTTTTGCATAATTCTCTTACTCTATTAACCTTTCAAGTACATTATTTACAGTGATTAAGAGCCATTCTCTGTAATGACTTGAACTTTTATATAGGAGCTGTGGCACGCATAGTCTCAGAATTTCTCCAAACTCTCTATGATAAAAGTCTTTGATACCTTAAACTCAAATCAGGCAAAAATTGGTTGCTACGTGTCATGGTTTCCATAGCAACACGTCCTAAAGTTTGAAAAATGGCATTTTTCAACATGTTCAGAGTCCCACAATTAACGTTTGCGGCAAAGCAAACAAGTGGTTATGACTGTTTCTGAAAGTTGAAGGTCTGGTGTCTTAAATATTTGATAAACATGTTTGGTAAACCAACTATTATATACGTTACTATGGAAACAAAGTATTCAAAAGTAATAATTTTGTTCATTTAATTTTAAAGAGTCATACACTTAAAAATAAAAACAATTATAGGTTGAAAAGCAGGCAAATAATAGACAAAAAATCCTTGAAACATATGCCAAGGACGAAATATGATATTTCTTATGGGTTGGCAATGGTTGCCATGGTTTTAATACCACGAAGGGATTTTGAATTTCTTCAATCTTATCCTATCTTTTTAAAAAACATATTTCTATATAACTGATGATCAATTTTTAAAGGCGTTGGTGTGACCCTAATTTTCACATTTCAAATTTAATTCTTTAAATAGAGCGTTGCTATGGAAATTAGCCGAAAAAATATACTTAAAAATGTGAAAAATATTCTGTTTCCTTGGATACGTACCCTTGTATGTAGATTCCCAAAACTTTTATGATTGATATTTATGAATAACTAACCTGACTTTCAATTTTGATTACCACCCAATCTCTAACTGGATGCAAAAAGCTTGCACATAGGGTTTAATATTAATATATAATTAACAAAATCGAACATTTTCACTTCTTGGTAACCATAGCAACAGTGTTGTATTTTTCAACAAACTTTATCAATATATGATATTCAACTTTAGTTCTACCAGATAAGTACTATTCAAGGTTAGTCAAATAATATGTTTCTTGATTAAAAGCTAAGTAAATTTCTAAAGCAGCAAAAAATATATCACTTTAAACAACTAGTACGTTGTTTCCATGGTTACGCTGCAGAAAAGCAATAAATCCCAATTTTTCTTATGTTGTTGGTGTTGCAAGGTCCTAAGGATGTATATGAGCAAGTCATGAATTTTCTTGTTTTTCCTCAAGATAGTAGCATTAACCCAATCATAACAACAGATTTTGCATGGTAACACTGTGTTACCATGGCAACCATGAAAGTTATTTTTAGAATAATATTGCCAATACCTGATTACATAAGGTCAAATATTTTTTATTGTTTTTCTTAAGTTGTTGATTGATCATGTAACATCTATCATTTGTGAATATTGAGCGTTTTTCAGCATTTTTCAGCATCTAAAATGTATTCCAAATGTACCCATGGTTACCACTTACTTAGAGATAAATTCTAAATAGTTTCTTTATAGCAAAAGTGGCAACAAGGTGTCATGTTTTTGTGAGAATGGTTTGTTTGTTTTTCTTAGTCTTTATTAAGGCTTAATAAAGATTCAAAGTAGCTGAAAAACTCAATTTTTTCAACTTTTCTTGCTGTTACCATGGCAACCAAGACACATAGCAACGAAATTTTGTTTGATATATGTTTCTGGGGTCAAGTTGTAATAATGGGCAAAGTTTCATCAAAATCGGTGACCATGCGTGGCAAAGAAGTTTAAGTGGTTACAGAGAATCGCTATTAATTATCACAAGTAAATGGCAAAGGGGAATAACTCCTCTCAGTAGAATACAAATTAATAGAGCCCTGGCCTGGACCAGAACACTTGATCAAATGGTTCTGATGTTCAAAAATCTGGTAAAAATACCCTTCCTTATAAAAACTTTTACTCTTTTTGCCTCTGATATGCCCAGGTGCAGAGAAGATTTTTAAAGCATTAATGCATTTTCACTATATAATAAATAGAGCCCGGCCCTAATATCAGAACCTCTGATCCAGGGGTCATGAAATTCACAATTTTGGAAGAGGCAACCTTGCTTATCATAACCATGTATTTGTTTAAATAATACCCAGGAGAAGAGAAGATTTTCAAAGAATAATGCACTTTCACTATATGATCTATATAGCCCCGCCCTAGCACCAGAAACCCTGACCCTGGGGCTATGAATTTCACAATTTTGGTAGAGTCACTCTTGCTTATCATAACTATGTATTTAATTTGTTTAAATAATACACAGGAGTAGAGAAGAAGATTTTCAAAGAAATAATGCACTTTCATTATATGATCAATATAGCTCCGCCCTAGCACCAGAACCCCTGGCCCTGGGGCCATGAATTTCACAATTTGGTAGAGTCACCCTTGCTTATCATAACTATGTATTCAATTTGTTTCAATAATACCCAGGAGTAGAGAAGAAGATTTTTTAAGAAATAATGCACTTTCACTATATGATCTATATAGCCCCGCCCTAGCACCAGAACCCCTGACCCTGGGGCTATGAATTTCACAATTTTGGTAGAGTCACTCTCGCTTATCGTAACTATGTATTCAATTTGTTTCAATAATACCCAGGAGTAGAGAAGAAGATTTTCAAAGATATAATGCACTTTCACTATACGATCTATATAGCCCCGCCCTAGCACAAGAACCCCTGACCCTGGGGCCATGAATTTCACAATTTTGGTACAGGGCTCAATGCTTATTACAATCATGCCAACAGTTTGACTGCTTGATGTCCAGGAGTAAAGAAGAAGATTTTTAAAGATTGCATTAATTTTGATGGTTTTTGCCCCACCCCTCAGGCCCCAGGGGGCAGGGGCCACGAATTTCACAATTTTTGTTCCCTTTCACCCATAGATGCTTTATGCCAAATTTGGTTGAAATTGGTTTGCTGGTTCCAGAGAAGAAGCTAAAAATGTTCAAAAGTTTATGACCGACGGACGACGACGGACGAAAAGAGATAGCAATAGGTCACCTGAGTGACTAAGGTGACCTAAAAAAAAGCTACTGAAGCCTGTAATAGCTAAGAAACCAAGAGCACCGCTCAGCGGGGCATCCTCTCGCTGCAGAAACTTCACCAGTAATGGCAATGTCTCCACAAGAAAAAAAAATTCTTAAGAGGGACGTTAAACAAAATACAGTCATTTAGTAATCAAGGGCACCCAGTACTAAAAATGTATTGCAACACTAATTAAATATTTAACAAAAGTCAAGGTGGATATCATCGGGGGGGGGGGGATTTTTAACTAACATAAATCAAGGTGCATATCATCTTGGTGGTGGAGGTGGGGCCATAACATGCATATGTGATTTGGCAATTTCCCTTATTCCTAGCAGAAGCATATCACGTGTGCTCAAAATTTCAGTAATTTACCTACCTAAGTATACCTCACAGTTGCATGGAATATGCATCAAATCAGAGAATACCCACAGAAGCAATATTTTTTCGTATTAAAAAATGACAATGTACCGCTTTTGAGAGGTTGATGAAACTAGTGAAATGTGTTCATAGCTTTCAAGAATTACATGCGCCTCAAAACGTGTGGTAATTTGTTAATGAAACCGCGACGTTCATCAAAATATTTCAATTACTCGGTGTCAGAGATGACACTTGATTCATACAGACTGTCTCAACATAGGCACAATAATATGACAATACGCAAAGACAAAGTTAGTACACCAACTTACCGAAATGACTCTTTCGAAGCGACCCGAATTTACCCGGTCAACAGTGTACCAGTTTAATTAACCGGAAGTAGTTATTGTCAACTCGTACATAAAATTTCAGGGTCTGAAGATAATAAAAGCGCAATATTTTAAGAAATATTTCACCGATTAACTTGAAAATGAGTAGGATTCGTTCTTTTCCAATGCCACATAAGTATGTGGAGGCTGGGAATTGATAGTGCAAAGGTTCTCTTTAAATCTTGGCCAGAAAAATGTAACGGACAAACTAACACACACACATACGTACAGTAGTGATGCTATATCCCCTCTGCAACTAGTTTCGCGAGGGAATAGATATTACAATTCTCTGTTTATTCTGAGACATGGAGATGAGCTTCGTATTACCTTGAAAATCGAATTGTTTTATGTCCGCTTTACATAAAACCTCTAAGAATTTGGTAAAAATACACATGTAAATAGTTCTCAAAACAACTCGTGAACCCCAAATGTCATGGGCCACGATCTCCAATAAAATCCCTTTTGATTGATTGTATGTTGTTTAACGTCCCATTCGAGAATTTTTCACTCATATAGAGACGTCACCATACACCGGTGAAGGGCTTCAAATTTTGACCTTTATTCGGCACTCAGAACCCTTGAGCAGTGAGAGATCTTTATCGTGCCAACACCTGCCGTGATACGGGGCCTCGGTTCTAATCCGAAGGACCCGCAACTTTCACTTCAAAGTGCCGAGCGCATGGCGAAGGAACAGTTGCTACACATTTTATATCGACTTAGGTCAGTCGCGGCCGAGGTTCGAACTCACGACCTCCCGATCACGGAGCGAGCGCTCTACCGACTGAGCTATCGTGAACGGTAAATCCTTATAGAAGACCTACAAAAATTGTGGGTTATATACAGCAGACCTGATGTGATATTCTGATTAAACACGTGTTAAATACTAGGATATAAAATGCACGAAAAAGTTTTATAGAAAGAAGCCTCTTTTTTTTTTACTCCTTACTAAAATATTAGGGAAAATCTATAAGCCTGTTATCTGAAACAATCGGATCCCCCGTGAAGTCAAGTACACAAAAAATACAAACGTCATTTTTACTTTCGCTTTTTAATTGCAGCCGCGCTATTGACAATCATTCATTTGAGGTTGGGTTTTGTCAGAGGAAATCCTTCAGCAATACATCGAAGTACATTCAATCAGCACGGGATGTCAATTTGTGTCGTGGTAAGATTTGTTTTAAAGTATTTTTTCGGATGGAAAATTTTAATTTTATAAAATATACCCATATCCTCGAAACATGTAATCTATTTAATAGACTAACTGATAGTTACATGTTATCAATAAATGACATTTTCATTAGATCTTTTATTTAAACTTTCTAAGTCCGTTGCAAATTTACTTATTTTCTTTCAAGGAAATTAATTACGGAAAGGGAATATAGACATAAAAAAGTTCTATGGAAAGTTTTTAACTTTAAAAACTAATTATAATTCAGTTTTAAAAAAAGAGACCTTTATTTAAGAAATTAAACAGACATAAAAAAATGCAGATATTATTTTTTCAGAAATTCATATCCAAATAAGGGGGATGTATCATATTCTATCAGAAAGATAGATCCTTTATTTCCAAAACAGGACCCGTTCAGACATCACAAACAACAAGCATGATTTATACAATTACAAACAGAACAAACTAATTTTGTGTATACTAAATAATATAAACTCAGAGGAAAAAAGGGGGAGGGTTGAGGTCATCCAAGAAATTCATTCACCTACTGATTTCATAGAAAATAGTTAATATTACCCTATGTATGCATGGCATTGTTCAAACCAGAAATATGACAATCTTGTTAAATCAAGAGTACTGAGTAAGAGACCCGTGATTTCACTGACACCGTATATAGAACTGAGTGTGAGGCCCGTGACTTCACCGACACCCTACATAGAACTGAGTCTGAGACCCGTGACTCCACCAACACCCTATACAGTATTGAGTCTGAGCCCCGTGACTTCACCGACACCCTACATAGAACTGAGTCTGAGGCCCGTGACTTCACCAACACCCTATATAGAACTGAGTCTGAGGCCCGTGACTTCACCGACACCTTACATAGAACCGAGTCTGAGACCCGTGACTCCACCAACACCCTATACAGTATTGAGTCTGAGCCCCGTGACTTCACCGACACCCTACATAGAACTGAGTCTGAGGCCCGTGACTTCACCAACACCCTATATAGAACTGAGTCTGAGGCCCGTGACTTCACCGACACCTTACATAGAACCGAGTCTGAGGCCCGTGACTTCACCAACACCCTATACAGTATCAAGTCTGAGGCCCGTGACTTCACCGACACCCTACATAGAACTGGGTCTGAGGCCCGTGACTTCACCGGCACCCTACACAGAACTGGGTCTAATGCCCGTGACTTCACCGACACTCTATATAGAACTGAGTCTGAGGCCCGTAACTTGAACGACACCCTATAGAGAACTGAGTCTGAGGCCCGTGACTTCACCGACACCCAATATAGAAATGAGTCTGAGGCCCGTGACTTCACCGACACCCTATATAGAACTGAGTCAGAGGCCCGTAACTTGAACGACACCCTATAGAGAACCCAGTCTGAGGCCCGTGACTTCACCGACACCCAATATAGAAATGAGTCTGAGGCCCGTGACTTCACCGACACCCTATATAGAACTGAGTCAGAGGCCCGTGACTTCACCAATACCCTGTATAGAACGGAGTCTGAGGCCCGTGACTTCACAAACACCTTATATAGAACCGAGTCTGATGCCACTGACTTCATGCCCCAAGATGCATGATCTTACAAGATTTAATGATTCTAAACCTCTTGGTATTAATAAATTAATGACCTAATTGTTTTGAAAAAGATAAGCCATAAAATTTAAAAAGTAGGTCAAGGTGACCTACCTTTTTAGTTGACGTACTTCGAGGACCCAAGATACACCAACTGACAAAGTTTGATGATCATAGGCCTTAAATTGTTTAAAATATGCCTCTAAATCATTTTGAAAAAGAATAGCCGCAAAATTTAAAAAGTAGGTCACCGTGACCTACTTTTGAGTCAACGATATGAGGTCCTTAGATGCATCAACTGGCAAGATTTGATGATCCTAGTCCTTACAGTAAGCAAAATATCAACATTTTAATGAAATGTAATTCTTGGTCAACTTTGAAGTGACATTGAGACCACGCCCTTTGCCCCAGGGTAAATCCCCGTGCAAATTTGATCTACAATATATCCTCATCCTTGTGTGTTTGGTGATAATCTGCCCAGTGGTTCTCGAGAAGAAGATTTTTAGCAACCAGTACTTTTGTTTCTATTATCCTAATTATCTCACCTTGTTAAAGGGTCACAACCCTAATTTTAATGTAAAAGGGAGCCCTTGGGCCAAGGATACCCTATGACAACTTTGACAATAATTGGCCAAGGGGTTCTCGAGTTATGGACCATATTCTAAAAAGTTTACGCACACCGCACAAATGGCCATAGCATTAGCTCTTTGAGCCTTTGGCAGGAATCGGAATTTCCTGGCAATATGCACAACTACACACTATGTCCTAAATATCTACAAAGTTTGACGAAATTCTGTTCAGCGGTTTGAGAGGAGTTGCGCTGACAAACTGTTCATCTCTATATTCAAAATATGGCCAAACATTTAAGTTAAAAAGTGCAGAATTTCCCAGAAAAATAATGGAATCGGAATTTCCTGGAAATATGCACATTTAACACTATGCCCTAAATATCCGCGAAGTTTGACGAAATTCTGTACATCGGTTTAGGAGGGGTTTTGCCGACAAAAAACAGGACTGACGGACGGGTCAAAAATATGTGTTGCGTCCCCGTGTGCGTGTACGTATTCTCAGTTCAGCATAGGATTTTCGTAGACGAAGAACCGTAGACGAAATCCCAATTTTACAGATGCGGAGCTCCAAAGTCTGTTGAAGGAAGTGAGAAAAAGAAAAGCGTTTTATTTTCCAAAATATCTAACGTAAAACAAATAAATGTAAAAACGCTTATGGGACTCTATCTGGGAAAAGTAAATGCATGTTAAGACAGGAATATACACGGACAGTCGAAAAATTTCGGTAGAAGTGGACAACATACATGTCCGAAACTAAAAAGAAAGTTTATACCAGTGGAAATACAACTGAGGGCATGATACACATATTGCAAAAAATGCACTGCCTTGTCGTCCCCCATTGTGTTGTAGATTCAATTGAAAAGCAGAAGCACACTTGCTAGTTGCACGGTAACTTAAATTACTGTATACATCTGAAACAGTCAATAAAAACATAAATATGAAGAATATTTTACGTAAGAGAGGTTGTGTCATGTACATTATAGATTACTTCTTAAGAAAACAAAATTACTTATTTAAAAAAAAAAAGGTTCCATTTAATCCAAAATCTCTTCAAATTAATTTATATCATTGCTGAGCAAAAGAACTGGACCATGTTCAGAATATAAAGTATCACATCATTTCAGTGTAAGGAATCTAAGCATATGCTCATACCGTAACTCATTTTTTATTATTTTTTTTAATGATGAAAGTGATTTTTCATTGTAGCATTGCCAGAGAGAAGGACTATAAACGCAAAGAAAGCAGCTGAAAACAACATGAAACGCAAAGAAAGCAGCTGAAAACAACTCGAAATGCCTTTCTCTTGTTATTGACAATATGTATCAGGCAAATACCCAAACTTCCTCGCTTGTCATTCACTCTAATTAAGAGTTAGGTATGTCATATGATTTATTTTGTAAACAGATTCACATGTTACTTTCCATAAATGGGTGTTTAAAAGAAAGCTTTCTGCCATTCACTCCAATTAATATATAGATGGTTCATATGATTTATTTTGTAAACAGATTCACATGTTACTTTCTAAGCCTTTTATTGTAAGGATGTAAAAGAAACAAACATTATTCAAACCACTTAAACCTACACTTTTTTAACACAAGGGTGACGCAAACTTGACCAGGGTCCAACACCATATCACAGGGTTCTCTCCCATGGGCACAGTAAGTCCTTTGTGTTTACATACTCTGATAAATTTGGCACCGAGAGCAACATCGCCATTAACTGTTTACTAAAGGTTCTAGAGGATGTTGTAGAGGTATCAAAATAAATATACAATCATAGAACAGATGAACATCATATCAACTTACATGTATACACTATGTAATAATGACAAAATTATTGTCTGATGTGCAAATTTACAAACAGTAGTATCTGAAAAGCATTAATGGTCAAGTATGTGGATAAGTATTGCAATATTTAATTGGAAAACAATAATGTTCAAGTTTATAATAATCTTATCCTAGTTTTCATTAAAATGATTACAAATACGATTTTGCCTGTGGATTAAAGATCAACTGATAATGCACAAAAACTGACTTTATATGTTTCCCTCTTTTTGTTTTAAAAAATATCTTTATCATTTCCAGGAGAGATCACTACCACCAACACTTTACCTGATTATTCTGCGAAGGATAACAAGAATTTCATCATTGTTAAGGGTTTTCTGGCCAATTTGGTGCAAAGGAAAATTTCCAGGGAGGTTGGTATTTCTTCCAGTACACAAAGACCAATCAATCTTTTCAAAGATCACCTTTTTGAAAAAGAAATTTTCATATAGAAAAACTTGAAATTCTTGGAAACAAATGGTTGATATGTTTGTGTATCCATGGATATTGCCAAAACTAATGTATTATAAGCAAATACAATTAAAATTTCTCAAAACTATCAAAAGTATGTAACTCTGTAAAAGTTTGCTCTATGCAACTTCCATGGCAGTCGGAGTAAAAAGGAGGTTAGAGTTTCACAGGATATTGATCAGTTGAAACAAAAAATTAAAAATCTGATGAAGTACAGCAGGGTCATGATAACGGCAGTCTCAATGTACAGTAATTTTTGGTTAATGTAGATTAAAGGTTGCTTAGATTTGGGCTACAGGTGTTAGGATTAATGCATTAGAGTTTTTCAAGAATATCTGTGGGAACAAATCCTTCTAAGAATAGGGTTTAAATTTCTACATCTGCAAAAAACAGCAGGGTCATAATTAGTGAGCATTGTGGTCTCTGGACCTTTTGTTACATTGTAAAATTATTTCTAAACATGCATGTCATTTTTCAGATCAAACTGTCTTTCTTGATAGTTGGTCACACACACGAGGACGTCGACCAGATGTTCTCAAGAATTCTGTGCATCTGTCTGAGAAGGACATCCCTTCTCTCCCTGTGCTTCAGGGCCTGATGACCGAGTCATGCCATACCACTCCGCAAGTGAGGCAACTGGATGCACTCCTTGATTACAGATCATTAGGGATGGCTTCAGATGACCATCAGCAACCCCTACATATTCAGTTTCATGGAAGTAGACATGCTGTACAGTTGGGTTTCAAAGAGTGACCATTCAAGTCTACTGTCTACAAGACGCTGGATGCCACGGCACTGGCCAGGACCTTCCAGAACAATCCATATCCCCTCATTTCAGTCACAGAGAAGGGAAGAAAGGCATTTGATGTCATGGAGGGGGGTCTCAGGATGTGGAAAGATGAAGGGAAGTTGTCCCAAGCTGACATTGATTGGTGGACAAAACATCTGGAAGCAGAGCGCCAAATGCCATTTCCAACGATCAGGCAGGCATCACCGTTTGAAACATTCATGTCCAATACCGAGGAAACAGAGGCACTAGCAGCACTGAAAACTCTCCGGCAGCATGTCTCCACTTTCTCCAGACAGTCAAACGTATGTATAAAATGTGTTTTAGAAAACATTTTTAACAAAAACATATGAACAATTATTTTTTCTAAGTAATTTTTTTTTATCTAGCAGCAGAATTATTAGAAACATCGTGTGTAGATTTACAAGAAGATTTTCTCAAGACTTTGAGATTTTAACTAGTATTAGATGTAGGAAAGGTAATATTTGTTTGTTTGTATGTTGTTTAACGTCCCTCTCGAGAATTTTTCAATGAAATATGAAGATAACAAACAGTATTCAATTTCGATAGTCCAATGAAACGATACAGATTTGGAACAGAGCAAACACGGACCTCAAAATTAAGAGGTGGGATCAGGTGCCATGGAGGAGCGAGCATCCCCTGCCGACAGGTCACACCCGTCGTGTGCTACTTGTCATGATCGGATAAAAACCCGCAAAAATCCGTAGAGAGAAAAGACACTTACTGAAAATACTTTCACTAGAACATTTCAATAAATTCTCAGCTTTCTCATTACTCAAGAAAACTAGACTTATGAATGACTAAAATGAATTTCATTTCTGAATGCATCACATAACAATGAGTACTAAGTTGTATCTGTAATGAGAGGTACTGAGAATGATGAAGACAAATATATGTTCTATATCTAATTACATTTGTTAATAATTTTTTTTTTTACATTGAATTAAAAATTAAAAAAAAATAATAATAATAAGATCTGCTGTATCCACAGGTTGTCACCACAGAGTCAGTATTACTTTAATATACTTTTAAATATACCACAAGAAAATGCTAAAGGCTGTTGTTAAGAAAATACAACACCCCCCCCCACCCCCCCCCCCCAAAAAATTAAAACTGCTTTACCACATTTAATGTACAGAACAATACTCTCAGTTGTTTTAAACGAATGAGCATACATTTTAGAAAATCACTTGATCACTAGACTGATTTCACTGCTGACGTTTGAAGACAATTTGATAATCAAGGCAACAGCAAAAGGGAATACCATCACCACCTTGTAAGTATTAAATTCACAAATATTTAGTTACTTCAACAATGTATGTTAGTTAAATATTGACTACATCACAACATAAAAATAGATTTATGATGTATCAAAAGTTAATTTCCTACTTAAGGAGTCAAGTTTTAATTTCATATGATCCAAAATTTGAAAGATGAAATACAGCTTACACGGTCATCTAAGTATGCGCACTTAAAATGTTGGCATTTTAAGCATTCCCTCAAGTGGATATCAAATAAAGTGAATTTAAAGAATCCAGATTTTAAATACAAACACGAGGAAAAACATAGTACCAGTATTCCGGATTCAAATTCTTTTAATCATTAGTGAGAACTTTATGTTAGTATAATTAAAGATGGACTGCTTGCGAAAATTTATTGTTGCGTATACTTTCATTAGAAGAAATTTCATATAACAATATCAGGATTTCCTGAAAACTTTGTCACCTTTGATACCTATCTGGCAAAAAAAAAGTATCAAAAAATTGATAGAGACCATGTCAATAGAGGGGACTGCATTCTGGAAATTCCGTACATGGACATTTTAGAGAATACTGCCCAACCCTACAAACGCACTACAGGTCTTCAGAGGTATGTGATTGAAGAGGTTGTCTAAAATGGCAAAAAAAAACTAATACTCAAATTATTGGCAAGGTAAACAAAATTGATCCCGAAAATCCAACTGATATCAAAGTCATCAGAAAGGCAAAATACCTTTTTGACAAATTGTGATTTCTTTTTGGGTCAAATATGAGGTCTTCTTTAGTGTTCATTTAGACTGTGTTTTTGGCACAAATGAGGAAACTGCACACATCAATGCTATCAAAACCTGCTTTTCATAATTCAGAGCATATTCTTTGTGTCCGGCATTTGCAGGAAAGTGCTCAAAGGAATCGATTGAAAAGAAGAATGTTAATGAAAAAACGACATCCTGAAGAACATTCATTCACTTATCGAAATCGGTGCAGAAGACAGGGTCTCTTATTCGTAAAGAGAAAACAAGAGATTCTGAAGAATTTGCAAGTGCTTATGCGACAAACTTTCTGCAAAAAAAACAGAACTTCCAATTTTAAAAACAAAAAGTTTTTGAACCCCGTAGTAAACAAAAACGTCGATCTTCTTTGAAAAAGAGTGAATGCATGAATTCCAAATTCTTAATCTTATGAAATGTTTTGAAACTTAGAATATAGAGACTTCATTTCATTAGTGTTAAAGTCGCCCGCTTGGCGCAGTGGTGGGAGCGTCTGCTCTAGAGTCGCAGAGTAAGGAGTTGATCCTAATGTCGTGAGTCCGGTCCTTTGGATGAGACCTTATAAACCGAGGTCCCATGTCGCAGTATAGGACTAAGGTATTGGAACGAAAAGATATCAATTTGCAGCTCTCCACCGGCAAGTGATGGCGGAGTGAAAAATTCAGAAAGAGAGACAAATAACAAAAAACAAAAAACAAGCACACATTTTTGTAGACACTCGTTGGAGGATAGTTTGAACAATGTATCTTCATCCGAACTAAATGCAAGCTCAGATATGGATGCAATTCCATTTGTATTCATTTTTTTTTTTTAATTTTAAATGTTTCAAGTGAAAAAATAAAGAAAAAAACCCTCAACTGTTATTTTTCACTACAAATGCTGTGTGAATGAATATCAATACTTTTATTGCTCATATCTTTTCTTTCAGAGAGGAGAAAAAGAAGGAAAACAAAACGTAAGTATTTTTAAAATTTATTTTTTGTGGAGAATTATTATTACAACTGACGAAGAACGAAACATTTAGTTTAGTTTTCCAGTATTAATGATTATCGTGTAGGCATTATTAATCTTATAATAATTTAAGGTTTTGCCAAAGGTCAACATGTCCAAAAAATTGTTTTTACAATAGCTCCAAAACTAGGTGATGTACAAAGTTAAAACTTTTACAGTTTATAAATATATCATTGATTAACAGATAGAAAGTATCACTTGATAACAAATACTAAAAAAAAATATTTATCGAGAAAATTTCTTTAAAAAATGCATATATTTAAAAAAAAACCCACCTAATTAGTTCCGTACTTTTAGTGAAAGCCATCATTGCAGAAACAATATATGTTTATCAATGAAGGGCAAGTTGGACTTCGATAGCCTTTGGAAAGTTGTTTTCCCTGTTTATTTTGTCCAAATGTTAAGATTTGAAACCGGAAGTACATTGCAAATGGTGGATTTTATAGGGGTCTTGTCTTTATACATGTCATGCTTTCAATAACAGCCTTTCAAAGACCATTCACGTCCAACCAGCCCTCCATTGATAAAACATATATTATTTCTGCAATGATGGTTTTTACTAAAAGTACATAATTAAGCAGGTGCATATTTATTTAAATATGCAAATTTTCTGAAATTATTTTTCTTAAAAAATATTTATTATAAATATTTGTTATCAAGTGATACTTTCTATCTGTTAATCAATGATATATTTATAAACTGTAAAAGTTTTAACTTTATACCTCACCTAGTTTTGGAGCTATTGTAAAAACAATTTTCTGGACATCTTGACCTTTGGTAAAACCTTAACAATTTCTCTTTACAGCATTTTTACCGATGACAGCAAGGAAGACGAGACCACGTAAGTTTTACATATTTATCTTTGTCATGAATATGGTGGTCTTTTTTAAATAAATAAATTCGTTATTCCATCTGATTTAGAAAGGAATTTTAATTATTATCATTTTTATTATTATTCAGTTATGAGTAAACTATCCATAGTTTAGATAATAATTTACCCTTACAACAACACGATACAGAAAGTTAAATAATGAATAATTCTTTTTCCTCTGTTTTCAGAAAGAATGAGAAAAACTTTGTAATTTTACAAATGAAATGGATCACAAAATCATTTCTGGTTGTAATGTGTATTGATTTCATTGAAAAGGTTTAATATTGTGTTTAACGATAAAGTATGCCGATGGACGTTGGACGTTATCTGATTGCTGTAAATCGTGTATTTTTCTTCAGTACACAAGTTGTCGTAACCAGTCATTTAACATGCGATCTTCGGTATGCCTGTCTTTGGAAGCGAATTTAACTACATATCAAAAGTTTAATTTTATCAATTCATTAAAAAATACAGATTTCTGATATAAAATTAGACCAGCAACCATGAGTGTATTTTTCTTTGCTATATATAACAAGACATTGTTAGCAATTTTAATATTTATAATATTTGAAAAAGTTGCCCCCTCCCAAAAAAAGCATAAAACCACACACTTCCATAATAAAATTGTATATTATAAATTTAAAATCTGAATTAAAAATGATATTCTGTATTGTTTCATCCTTGGTATAGTACAAATGACACTGGAATAAAAGAATCCCAGTTCAAATTACATGTATTTCATTCATGGATATTTACAGGCATCAGACATTATCGAGCCTCCGAACTCGAAACGTAGTGAACTCCTCATCGAATCCCTAGAGGGTTTCAAGCAGCGTTACATGCAAGTTGAGGGGAGACTGTGTGGATAATAACATCCCTCCAACCGATACCGTCCCTACTGCTACTTGTGTTTAGTTTTCTTAATGGAAAGTGTCCATTTCACTCAATTCTTCCGTTCTCACCACTCTCAATGTAAGTATTATGTTAAAATTAATTTTCCTTCATACTATGTTCAACTACTGTGCAGCAAATGCTACAGATACAGTTACAGTTGCTACTAGCTTATTGGATAATTATTGAAATTTGATTTTGTTTAAGTCCCTCTAGAGAATTTTTCACTCGTATGGAGACGCCACCACTTGCCGGGGAAGGGCTGCAAATTTATAGCTAATCTCGGCACTCAAGGCCATTGAGCAGTGAGAAATCTTTTTCGTGCCAACACCTACTGCGACATGGGACCTCGGTTTATACGGTCTCATCCAAAGGACCCGTCTCCAGGTCTCGCAGTGGATTCGAACCCGTTACGTAAGGATCAGCTCCTTACTCCGTGACTCTAGAGTAGACGCTCTAACCGCGGGCGACTATTTAAATTTATATGTTTACTTTCTATATGATTGGGCAGATCAAAACTAAATAGAGTCTTTTACTTAAATATGCATCAGTTTATAAACTAATTAGTGTCTTTTATCTAAATATGTATCAATTTATAATCATGGAATTAATGACTTTATGAAGTGAAATAAAAACCAAACATAGAGAATGTCCATTTTCCATTTCTTAAGTTGTCGTGTGAAACAATCCATGGTTTTGCAAACAACAGAATGAGCTCAAAGTCGAAAGAAGGCTCTATTTATACAATGGATGACGTCATAATCAAAAGAATCGCTGCCAAGACTAGTTATAAGGGACTTTAGGTGGGGTTTTTTGCACACGGCACTAGTGCACAGGTGTTTTAAGAATATGATCTAGTGGTATTATAATTATACTTACAAAGAGCTAAAAACAGTTGAGACTAAAAAAATAGTTGAGATTAAAAATAGTGGAGATTAAAAATAGTTGAGACAAAAAATAGAATGGATCAAAGAGGTATATAAACCACAGGCACTTGACGTTATTAACTTTCTCTTTATTGATAAAAATACTCCCATACTATAATAATAACAAGGTACGTCACGGTCGCCATCTTGAATTTTTCAGGTCAACTACATCGCCTCGATTTTTTGTCTACAACATGTTTAAAATCAACAGACACATCCATCAACGTTCATTACTTACTTTAAATATGTCTCAACTCTCGGATTATTCCACTGAAATCACGTAACATCCATCCTATTTATTCAAATATCGCTCCAAACTCAGTCTACTGCTTCCGATTCAGTAAATCTTAGAAAAGGGAGGCCGGAAGTTGATGTTATTATGTAAATGGGAATATCCTTCAGTTACATTTGATTGGTTAAAAGAAAAATGACATTTCGCGGGAAAAGTCAGACAGAGACAGCATGTGCTTTTCAAAACAACTATTACATGCTTTTCATAGATATCCATCCACTTGCAATTGTTTTTGTTATCTAGGATTAACACATTTTATCATATTGATATGTTGTGATTAAATACATATTTATTTATTAAGTTTTCTCCCTCGATGAGATTTTTTGTAAAAAGCTTGTTTCAACTCTACATGTATCAGTCATAAGTGACATACAGCTTACAGAGGAGAAAGGGTTTCATTATCGATAACATGTTATGCAGACAATGTACTAGTATTAGAGAAAAGAGAGACGATCCCGGATAATAATTAAGGGGAGGGGGGTTATCCTATGTGCCTGTGGTATGCTGATTTTTTTTTTTAACTATTTAAAGAGAAGATCGGCAAAGTTGTATTATACTTGGTTAGCGGGTACTAGAAAATCGTATTCCTTATGAAGGTAGACTGTTCTTAGGTTAAATAAAAGGATTGTAACATCTACAAAGGATAGTGGGTTGACAGCTCAGTCGCTTCAGTTCCAGTCCGCCAATGCTGTTATTTGTTGGACAGCTGCAGGATTTCGTGAAAGCAGACTTTTGGAACACATACCACCTGTAGGTTATAACTCAAGAACAGGCAAATATATTTTGCTCTGTGAATGAGGCACGTAGCATATTTTATTTCAAAAGGGAGGGGGTAGAATAAGAAAAACACGCAAAAATAAATAAATAAATAAATAAATAAATAAGAAATAAAACATCAGTCTCATAAAACTCACATTTTTAAAATAATGTTTTGGGAAAGGGGACAGATTTTTTTTTTTCATTATTGTGAGAGGGTTTAACAGAATTACAACATGGAAAGGGGCAGTCGGCATACATGTAAGAATGATAGTTTCCATGCAAATTAACAGCAAGAAAAGGGGAAATCTCATTAGAAAAGGCGGGGGGGGGGGGGGGATGAAAATCAGGTCCGGGTCACAATTTCTTTTGTAAACAGGCTCTTATATTACAGTCTGATCCTTAATTAGATATCTTCATTCTTTTCCGTCAGATGTGTAAATGGTCTTTCAGTGTAAAATGTTTTCTTGATCTGCGTAAAATACTCATAAGGGAATGTTTTTTTTTTTGATTTTCCACCGCTGAATTGTATGCATAGCGTATAAAAGACATTTTAATATTATTAATGTCAGGTGAACTAGTGCTGATGTCTGCACCCTCATTCCACCTTCCTTTAGGTTGTATATATGTATTACGACTCTATAATAAATTTCAGAAGAGAGGCGAGCAAAAGTATGTTTGAGCTCCGCATCTGATATTTTTTCCTCCTTCTCCTTTTTTATGTTTTGATTTATGATCATTCAATCACTTTTTACATGTTTTTGACGATTCTCCTAAACGTCTTATTTCTAGTATATCACGGTTATTCTTGATACCCCCCCCCCTTTTTTTTAAGTTTGGGACTACGCCAATGTAAATGTACAAAGTACACTGCATGTAGTCTGAAACCAATAATTTGTAAGTACATATGTATATATGTGTCAATATAATAAGTAAATATAAGTGTGATGTACTCAACTTTCTTTCTTTTCCCATACAAACGTGTTTTTCAGTTCATATGTATTACAAAATCAATATTCGTAAGCCTATAATTATAAGGACCAATCAGAAAAGGGCTATCCCGCATTATGACATAAAAGCATCAACTTCCGGCCTCCCTTTTCTAAGAGTTACTGAATCGGAAGCAGTAGACTGAGTTTGGAGCGATATTTGAATAAATAGGATGGATGCTACGTGATTTCAGTAGAATAATCCGAGAGTTGAGACATTTAAAGTAAGCAATGAACGTTGATGGATGTGTCTGTTGATTTTAAACATGTTGTAGACAAAAAATCGAGGCGATGTAGTTGACCTGAAAAATTCAAGATGGCGACGGTGACGTACCTTGTTATTATTATAGTATGGGAGTATTTTTATCAATAAAGAGAAAGTTAATAACGTCAAATGCCTGTGATATAAACTAACAAGATATAAGATTCACTTATTAATTGACAATGATGGCAGAGCAAAATGCTAAAGAAGTACAGACACTAAATAGTATTGGAGTACAGGAAAGAACAAGGATAGATCAGATCTTAAAGGAAAAACTTAATAAGGATCAGTGTGAGTTTGAAGAAGACAAAAGGAATGATATTCGTGTGTTTAAATAAGAACTGATGAATGAGATTCGTAAGGATAAATGAAACCTGAAAGAATAAAGAAGGAATACATAGCGTGACAAAAGAAATCCAAGAAACTCCAGGAAAAAAAAGACACTTTCCTTGTGAAAAAAAACCCATTGTTGTGATTGATTGATTGATTGTTATTGTTTAACGCCGAGTCGGCAATATTTCAGCCATATTTCGGCGAACCATTGTTGTGATATTCGTGTTGTAATATTCCTGGTCTATGATATTCTTGTTTCCCAATATTGTATTATTATTTGTATAAGTAAAAAAAAAATGATGTATAAATTTGAAATCCTTCTTCTGTTTTTTTTTTTTTTTTTATTAAATTGTGTACTCATTGTTTTTTTTTTAAATTGAAGGGTATGAAAAAAAAAATAATTATCGGATTATACAGGCCGAATTACCGAGTTTTTTAAAAGACTTATCCAGTCCCCAAAAAGGGTATCCTGGATAGAAGTCCCCTATAGTATGCAAAACAGACTATAAAGTTTACATCCTACCCATACAGGTTTTTTCCTTATAAAGGCTGAAATTTGGCTAATTTTTGGCCTACTTCTCCAGGGTGGGTTCCCTCAGATATGAAAAATATTTTTCAGATTATGGAGGCAAGCTTTACACTTTCTTCTTCGGAAGAAGTTATTAGGGATAATTTCTTCGACCCACCTCTTCTAAACATGGCTGAAGCAGCGGCAGCTGCTTTATATGTCAAGATTTCAATTGGATTTGTAGAGATTTGATAAGAATAAGAAGTATAAAAAAAGATGGTGCCCAGTCCATAGAGTAACGTGAAGCAATTTCTGTTTTCATGGAGCAGGTTCAACACGGGGTGTAAGAATGAAAGCGAATGCCATTTGGTTTACAAAACCCCACAATGTCATTTCAAACTCTCGTGTCAAATGCCCTTCGAGGTCTGAATTGGAAATCTGGTTTATGTTCATATTTTAAACAATCTAATGGTTAGGTGACAGTTACCTGTGGAAGTCAAGAAAAAAAATGTTTAGAAACCGAACACTTATTAACATTCTTTCCTTTAAATATAACCATCAATGAAATTGACGAAAAATATTTCTAAGGGCATTTGTTTTACGAGGGTATAATGCAGAGCAGTTTGTGACTCTGTGTGCTAGTCTTCAATTTCTAGAACGTATAAGAGGAACAAACATGAGGCGTCTCGTTGCTTCGTTATGCTGTGTAAAAGTATTTTTCTTTTACCTTTCAAATCATATTTTTGAACTTGAAGTTAGCTCTACCACTGCGCCACGCAGGCTCTTGTGAAAGTTAAAATAGAGATTGTAAGATATGTTTTTAATTTTAGGCTTTGGATTTGAGACCTCAACAACAAAAGTGCATTATTGGTAGCATTGGCCATGCTCTAGATGTTCACAACATTCATTGTAGATGTACATCAGATACTATAGAGAGAGCAGAAAATGCTCATGGATACATGTAGGAAGCAGGACGGATACTTTAATAAAAAACTGGAAGAAATTAGCTTGGAAGGTAAGTGCTTTGCAGATGCTTTGTATCACTCGCATCACGACAAAAGAGAAAATTATCCGTTTACTTTAAAAAAATCGGAGGAATTCCTTACTACACATGGCATATCATTTCATGTATGCAAACTTCTCAGTAAAAGAATTTAATGTTAAAATTGACAGGACCTAACAGTGTTGAATAAACATAAGTAAGCTGACTCATTTTAATCACAAAATTGGTTGAGAACCAGATGAAAATGACATAATCCACTCATCACTATTGTTAATCTTGCAGACTTGAATTGAACACACACCGACACAACGTAAACAATGATTTAGCGATCTGATGTGAGACTTGGAGCATGCGAATCACTTAATTTACTATAGTTTTGACGAAAGGATATGTGATAGCTCTTTCCATGTTCAGGGTAATACAATTGAAAATCTCTTTTTTAATATATTGACAAGTCTTCAAAAAACTTTAAAAGAAGAGCCAGTAGAATAAGGACTAATTTAAATATTGTAGCGGGTATTCCCGGCAATGATGGAAAACACACTTGTAGCTTTTTAACTTTTACATTTTATTATGGTGACATGTCTAGTTGATGATAAATGGATAATGGAAAATGGACTAATGGAATATATGGAATAATGGAAAATGGATATGTCCTGCAATATACAAATTGCGTCATAAAAATATGTACAAACAATATATCAATTATCTAATATTCTGATCATAAAAATATAACAAATTATCTGTCTTCCCTTTAACAATTATTTATCATATTTATAAATTTCACTCGATATGATAAAATAGAGAAATTCTATATAAGGGAGTTAACTCTTACAACATAATTACTCTTAACAGTCTTGTGAAGAGTTATCTTTCTTTTATCTTTCTGTACAAATCATAAAAAATATATATAGATAGACATACCAATTTATGGAACTGAACTTTCTCCAAAGCAATAATTTAATTCTTTACTTATGGTGTTACCTATGTACAATAAATAAAATAATCAGGATTTGTTCTTTACAAATACCTTTCTCATAATAAATAGATATTCAAATTAGTTTGACTATCAAAATATTCACATCAAAATATTTCTAGGTATATATACAAATTAATTAATAAGAAAACTCCATCAGATTTATCTACATCTGATTATACAGACAGATAATTCAATATGTTAACATTTAAAAGTGAAATATTATGTTTTCCACCTATTTCACATAAATTATGGAAAACATATCTTAAGGCATAAAAAAAAAGGTAAAACTTACATTTTCAGGAACTGTCTTAGGTCTTTGAATAAATAAAGTCAGCAGCTTATATAAATTATGTCTTATCCATTCTAAATCTTGAGCTAATTCTGAATAAAACTCAGTACCCCACAAAGACTAAACTTACAACCAATGAAATCTAACCATTTCAAAATCTGACCAATAGATGTGCGTGTGGTCATGTAAAAGTATATGTACAGGTGTGGATCCAAAAGGGGTGTATAACTATGTCACTAAATACCCATGTTAGTAAAGAATGAACAGAATGAAATTTTAATAGAAAACTTATCATTTATAACATATTTAATAGTTTATTTAATTTATATCTAATATTTATTTATTTCATTTAAAATCATTTCAACTTTTATAATTTTAATAAAAGTACCTCTACTACAAACTCCCCCCCATTAGAAAATGACGTCCCCGTCATTTCTCTAATGGACTTACTGACTGTATTCTGTTCTGTTCCTGCTATACTTCTTGTTTACTGGAATATCTGAAATAAAAATAAATATGTACAATTAAAATCAGATTAGCTTTTCTTTAAAATATCCAGCATGGTTTGAACTATTTCATTCTCATATAACTTCATTTCTGATGTTGCTTTCAAACGATGTAGATAATCGCATTTCTTCATCCATTCATCTTGATGCTGCTGCTGTGCTAAGACATATTCCTGGGGGTTTAGCCAATCTGGTTTTCTTCTCTCCCTAGTACTCCTCCTTGGTAACACTGGTTCAGGTTCTTGTTCTTTATCTTCAGATCTAGGACTTATATCAGCTACAGCATGTTCCTGCTGTTGCTCTGCCTCTATCTGTACTGGCTGTTTCTCTGTTGCTATCTCCTCTGCATCATGATGCTGTATTTCTTCCTCAGCTTCTCTTTCCTGTCTCTGTTCTCTCTGGTCAACAGTCTGCTCTCTAGGGCTCTGTACAGTCTGCTCTATAGGGCTCTGTACTCTCTGTTTTCCTGAGTGTTTACCAACATCTTCTGGGATGTTAACCTCAGGAATCCTTGGTACCGGTACTGGGATAAATTCTATTACTGACTCTTCATCAGAACTAACATCTCTTTCATCTTCTAATTCTTTAGTCTCTGGTGTTTTCTCTTGAACCTGTTCTTGTTTTTTCCATGTTTGCCTTGTCCTGGGTTTAGGAGTAGGTTTGGAAAGTGATGTCGATGATTCTTCTAAATTGGCTTCATATGAATCTAGATGTCCAATAGGGAGTAGTAGGTTTCTATGTAATGTCCTGGTTTTTCCTTTTGATGTTTCTTTTTGTACTTTATAAACTGGAATTTCTAAGTTTGGTTGGTCAATAACTAGGTAAGGTTCTTCTTCCCACTTATCTGCTATTTTGTGTTTCCCATCAAACGCTACAATCTTTACTAATACTCTGTCTCCTATCTGTATTTCTGCATTTGTAGTTCTCCTATCATAACTTTCTTTCTGTCTTTCCTGTGATTTCTTTGTTATCTTGTTTACTAGTTCATAGGCTGCTTTCATGTTTTCTTTCAAGTTACTGATGTACTTAGATACTGATTTCTTTTCTTCTTTCTTCAAGCCAAACTCTATGTCTATAGGTAATTTTGGTTCACGTCCAAACATAAGGAAATATGGGGAAACTCCTGTTGACTCATTCTTGATGCAGTTGTATGCATGTACTAATGGGTTAATGTACAGCTTCCAGTTCTGTTTCTGTGATGGTTTCAGGGTTCCTAGCATGTTAAGTAAAGTTCTGTTATATCTCTCACATTGTCCGTTACCCATAGCATGGTAAGGAGTTGTCCTCGACTTTTTCATTCCTGTGATCTGGCATAATTCTTTTATGATTTGGCTCTCAAAATTAGCTCCCTGGTCTGAGTGTATTCTAGTTGGAATTCCGTAGTAAGTGATGAAATTGTTGTACAATGCCTCTGCTGTTGTCTTTGCAGTCATGTTGCGAGTTGGAACCGTATGTGCAAAACGAGTGAAGTGGTCTGTTATGACGAGTACATGTTGATATCCTCCTTTACTCATCTCTAATGTCAAGAAATCCATGCAGACCAGTTCTAGTGGATAAGATGAATTGATGTTAATTAGTGGTGCCTTTTGATTTGTTGCTTTCCTATGCACACATCTGTTACAGTTCTTTATCCAGTTTTCAATGTCTTGATGCATTCCTACCCAATAAAATCTGTCTTTCACTAGAGATGATGTTCTTTCTCTTCCTGGATGTCCAAATTTGTTATGTAATTCCATCAAAACTTTGTCTTTGAATTTTCTTGGTATTACCAATTGCTGATTAGAGTTGTCGAATAAAGTTGTTTCCCTGTAAAGAATATCATTAATTAATCTAAGTTTGTTGAAATTCCTAACTAATGCTTGCGAGTCAGGTTGAAATGGCAAATCCTCAAGTCTAGGTTTCTTTTTCAGCTTTACATAATGGATCCATGATTTAAGAGTTGGATCATTTCTCTGAACATTGTACCAATCAATCTGCTGGTCGATAACATCCTGTTGAGAAAAATTTTGATCAAAAATTGAGGTATCTAAAGACAAAGATGTTACAAGTGGCTCTGCATGAACTGCTTTACAAACGGCTTTGATGGAATCTGTAGAAATGGATTCAAAATCATTATTAGTAGGTCTTCTTGACAGAGCATCTGCATCTTGGTTCTGATTTCCAGGCCTGTAAATAATATTGAAATCATAAACAGATAAAGCTGCTAGCCACCTATGTCCTGCAGCGTCAAGTCTCGCTGTTGTCAGTACGTATGTCAGAGGATTGTTGTCCGTCAATACTGTAAATTTATGTCCATAAAGATAGTCATGAAATTTTTCACAAATGGACCATTTCAAAGCTAAGAACTCTAATTTGTGTGCTGCATAGTTTTTCTCAGTAGGACTTAGACTGCGACTTGCGTAGCTGATAACTCTTTTTCTTCCTTGTTGTTCCTGATACAACACAGCTCCAAGTCCTAACTTGCTGGCATCCGTGTGTAATTCAAAAGGTAGGTTGTAATCTGCAAATCCAAGAATTGGAGGTTCTGTTAAACATTTCTTAAGGTGTTGGAAGGCTTCTTTCTGTTCTATTCCCCATTTGAATTCCTTTGTTGCATGTTTTCCTTTCTTTTCCTTTTTGATATTTGATTTTGGCATCATTTCTGTCAAGGGTTTTGAGATTTTACTAAAATTTGGAATAAATCTCCTATAATACCCGATGAAACCAATAAACTTTCTTATTTCTTCTGGTGTACTAGGAGTTGGCCAATCTAAGACTTTTTGCACCTTTTCTGGATCCGTTTCTATGCCTTCTTCTGAAACAATGTGGCCTACATACTTAACCTTCTTCATAAATAGGTTGCACTTCTTTGGTGATAGTTTAAGGCCTGATTCTCTAAGTTTATCAAATACTAGTTGTAATCTGTGAATATGCTCTTCATAAGATCTCGAGAAAATGATCAAGTCGTCAAGAAAAATAAAACAAATATTCAGATGCAGGTCTCCTAGACAGCTCTCCATCAACCGTTGGTATGTTGCTGGGCTGTTTGATAGTCCAAATGGAAGTCTGTTAAATTCATAAAAACCAAGAGGTCCCACGGTGAAAGCTGTTCGTTCTTTATGTTCTTCTAAGATCTCAACTTGGTGGTAGCCAGACTTCATGTCCAAAACCGAGAAATACTTATTTCCTGAAAGTGCATTAAGAATTTCTTCAATCCGTGGCAATGCATAGGCATCTTTCTTTGTTCTTTGGTTCAGTTGTCTATAATCTACACACATTCTTAGTTTGTTGTCCTTTTTTCTGACTATTACTACATTACTTGAGAATGGTGAACTTGATTTTCTTATGATGTTGGAATTTAGCAGCATCTGTAAATGGTTTCTGATCTCATCAAACATAGCAGGTGGTATTCGCCTCGTTCTCTGCTTGAAAGGTTGTTCATCTAATAAATCTATTCTGTGCTTCACGGTGTCATTAAACCCGATATCAGTCTCGCCTTTTGAAAATATATCCTTGTAATCTCTGAGTAGTTCATGTACTTCCTGTATCTGACTAGATGATAAGTTGTCAGTAGAAATTTTCACTTCCTGCAAATGAGTTATCTCCTCCTGTTGTAGATGTTGAGGCTGTTCTATGATGGATACTGGGTGAAGCTCACAAAGTATTGCCTTTGGATTAACAGTCACTGTTCTTGTTGTTAAGTTGCTAATATTAACTGGTATGATTTGATTTTCTCTGAAGTTGAAGTTCACCACAGAAGGTTCAATGTCAAGATCAGTTGGAATTCTGGAGTATGTTGTTGATTGCAGTAATGCACAGGTTGTGTGGTATGGGATCTTCTTATCTGCATACCCATTAATGACTACTTGACTATTTGGAAGGATGGTGATTGTCTGTTGTTCAGCTGATTTTACTATGGCTAATCTAAAATTCTGCTTCATCAGTGTTTTTTCTCTCAACTGTAAACTTCTAAAAGCTAAAAACCATGGTGTTTGTAGTGCTGTTTCCTGTAAGAACTTCTCTCCATACTGTTGATGTGTGTTGTTGAGAAATAAATTGATGATGTTGGTTCCTAATAATATTGGAGTTGTTTTGCTGTAATTTGAATCTGGTATAATCAAGAAAAGGCACGGTAAAGGATGACATCTGGGAATTCCTATAGGCTGGATTTCTATTTCAATATACCCTAGGTAAGAGAGAGAATTTCCATCTGCACACTCAATGTTGATGAAATCTTGTATTGGATGGATAGGATTTTCTTGCAGATTGTTATCATAAAATGATTTTGAAATTGTGGATACAGTTGATCCTGTGTCTAGTAAGGCTTTAGCTTTAATCTGTGAAATCAGAATTTCTGTCTCAGTTGATTCACCAATTAATTTTGGCTGGTACATGGGGCTCTGTAGTCTTCGACCTATCGTCGGCCCCTTGCCGAAGGTCGGTATCCGTTTAAATTTCCTCTTGAATGGTCGACTCTAACTCTACATCCAATTTGGAGGTGACCTTGTTGACCGCATCTCCAGCATACAACTTCCTCAGATGCTGAGGGTTGAGAAGTCTGAAATCTATTATTCTGTTGCATCTGAGGAGCCTGAAATCTGTAAGACGTCTGACCTCTGAATCTGTTAGGAGCTCTGTATCGTGGAGTGTAATTTCCTCTTGTCATCACTCTGCCTCTGTACTGATCATTTCTCCTTTCTCTCTTCATCTCCTCTAACTCTGTTGATAGTCTGTTGACTATAGATCTTAATTCATTTGTATCCTCCTGTTTTCTTTCCACAGTAACTCTCTTTGATGGTAGAGGCTTTGACTGTTTTTCAGATTCAATTCTTTTCTCTTTGTCCTGCTCAAGTACTCTCATTGCCATTCGTAACTCATCAAAATCAAGATACTTGTCATGTAAATGGCCTGATATATCTTTTAGACTAGGTTTCATTCCATTCCAGAACATGTTTCTTAACATTTCATTTTCATCACCTTGTTTTACTTGCCCTCGCATGACAGCTTTACTCAATAAATCTTCCAGTCTACATCCCCATGTTGAGATATCCTCACTTTCTCCCTGCTTCGCACTGTAGAAGTTGGCAAGCAATGTTTCTTTTTCCTCAACAATGCCATAAATACTGTCTAGTTTGTTTAAAATTTCCTCCACTGTTGCATTAGGCCCTAGACGCATAAGCACTCTACTTGCTGGAGAACGCAATGATCTCCTGATTGCTAAACAAATAATATTTTCTGAAAAACCATTTGCTTGTAAACACTTTACCTCATATCTCCATTGATCGTATAAAACATCACCCTTTTTGTCACCTGCAAACCCTGATATTTTAGGGACACCACTCCAGGGAATGTGGGTTGAGGAAGTGGTCAGGGTAAGGTCATGGGCAAATGGACCAGGCTTGGGAGGGGTAAGGTCATTGGCAAAGGGGTTAGGACTGGGAGGGACAAGGAATGGGTTAGGACTAGAAGGGGCAAGGTCATGGTCAATACTAGGACTAGCATGAACAGACGGACTGGGTAATTCCTTCTTTAAGGATTCAGCATATTTCAAAACCCAGTTTTTAAATTCTTCAGGAGTACTACCTTCAGGCTTGATGTCTAATGCCTGAAATGTAGACGACAAATCAGACATTTCTGTTTCTGTAAGCTCTGCCATGATGGTAATAAATAATAAATACCAAATCATGCAGATATTTGACTAATCAATGCAAAAATTGCAATTGTATACCATGCAAGTAAAAAAATGACAACTCAAAGAAACCGACGCGCATCTAACTGACAGATGAAACAAATAAACCGACGCGTTGATTGACTGTCAATAAACTCTTGTTTGATTTAAATTGTTTTAAACAATTTACATTTTGCATAAACACACAAAATGTTACACGATTTTAAACCATGTTTATAATTTTTTTTTTTTTTTTTTAAATGGAAAGTATCAGAAGCTAATGATGTTAGTACCTTAACACTAAACTAAGTGGACACCATGACAGACTAACTTCTGATCAGATTCTGTATTTCTAATGTTTGAGATCAATGTGAGAACAAATGTGATTTTGTATTCACTATATAAACTCAAATTCACTGTATACCTAAACTCTCAACTGCACTAATGTATGACAATCACACCTACCCGAATTTCCTCTATACATTATCCAAAACAACCTGCTAACTGTACCTGTGTCAGTCCGTTTTCTCTTGTCTGAGTCAAAGTATTTTAAATATTTGTACTAAATAATTGTTACAATAATGAATGAATAATAATATGGGAAAAAAATAAACAATGTGAAACGGCCGAAAAATCTCTGTCTTTGTTTTTAACAACACGTGTTTTCAAACTCTAAACTCTTCAACTGGCCAGCCAATATTGTATCAAAAGTAAATAATCGCTACATTAATATAGTATCTTGTTGAATAAATATATAAACAACCACTAAATATAATGTTAATCAAATAAATTTACTTTAATCCAGCGTTGTTATGGTCTGTGGCCTCCACGTGAATGTCAATAGAGAAAATTCGAATGAATTACTCACAGTCACTGATCAGTGTCACAAAAGCGCTTGATTGATCGGATATTTCCGGAATTAGGCCTACCAGTCTAGTTGCTCATCTATGGAATGGATTTTACGTTGGGCGCCATTTTGTAGCGGGTATTCCCGGCAATGATGGAAAACACACTTGTAGCTTTTTAACTTTTACATTTTATTATGGTGACATGTCTAGTTGATGATAAATGGATAATGGAAAATGGACTAATGGAATATATGGAATAATGGAAAATGGATATGTCCTGCAATATACAAATTGCGTCATAAAAATATGTACAAACAATATATCAATTATCTAATATTCTGATCATAAAAATATAACAAATTATCTGTCTTCCCTTTAACAATTATTTATCATATTTATAAATTTCACTCGATATGATAAAATAGAGAAATTCTATATAAGGGAGTTAACTCTTACAACATAATTACTCTTAACAGTCTTGTGAAGAGTTATCTTTCTTTTATCTTTCTGTACAAATCATAAAAAATATATATAGATAGACATACCAATTTATGGAACTGAACTTTCTCCAAAGCAATAATTTAATTCTTTACTTATGGTGTTACCTATGTACAATAAATAAAATAATCAGGATTTGTTCTTTACAAATACCTTTCTCATAATAAATAGATATTCAAATTAGTTTGACTATCAAAATATTCACATCAAAATATTTCTAGGTATATATACAAATTAATTAATAAGAAAACTCCATCAGATTTATCTACATCTGATTATACAGACAGATAATTCAATATGTTAACATTTAAAAGTGAAATATTATGTTTTCCACCTATTTCACATAAATTATGGAAAACATATCTTAAGGCATAAAAAAAAAGGTAAAACTTACATTTTCAGGAACTGTCTTAGGTCTTTGAATAAATAAAGTCAGCAGCTTATATAAATTATGTCTTATCCATTCTAAATCTTGAGCTAATTCTGAATAAAACTCAGTACCCCACAAAGACTAAACTTACAACCAATGAAATCTAACCATTTCAAAATCTGACCAATAGATGTGCGTGTGGTCATGTAAAAGTATATGTACAGGTGTGGATCCAAAAGGGGTGTATAACTATGTCACTAAATACCCATGTTAGTAAAGAATGAACAGAATGAAATTTTAATAGAAAACTTATCATTTATAACATATTTAATAGTTTATTTAATTTATATCTAATATTTATTTATTTCATTTAAAATCATTTCAACTTTTATAATTTTAATAAAAGTACCTCTACTACAATATTATATAGACAATTGGTTTTGTCAGCAAGGGTTTGCTGTCTAGAATCCCTCTGGCGAAGACAGTTCGCAGGAGATGCCTTGAGTAGAAATCAGGGTGAAGTGTCAGAAAAGTGCATATAGCCTCATTTTTTCTTACATTCGAGATCGAGTTATTCTTAAATAACATCGTGCGCTCTCTCTACCGGTGTCATAACAGTATTTCACTTGAGGTTCACGTCAAATCATGGTTGACGCAAAATAATTCCTGAATCTTCCCTTCCGATTCGGGCATTTTAACACGAGACTGGAGCTGAATTTTTTTACGAGATGAAAAACAATATGTAAACTTCCTGTATTGACTAGATTCATTATAATTTAGGGCGTGCTGATTTTTCTATATACTGTATTTGAGTGGGGAGTGATTAGGTCCTGGACTTGAGTTTCAAGCACCTGCTCGACTTCGACCGAAACAAACTTGCGTGCCTTGCTGGATGACTATGTATTTTTTGGTACTAAAATCTTTATAAAGAATTGTTTTACAAGATCTGAAAAGGAAACTTCACAAAAGTTTGTTTTCAATTAATACCACCTACTCAAAGTTGCGCATTTTTTGGTAAAAATATATAGCAAAATTTAAATACTGTTGTGCAACCTGCAGTTGTAGCAGACTTTTTTGTACATAATTCACAATTTTGGAGTCACATTACCACGACCCAGTCTAAGAACGAGTTGATGAATGTTGGAAAAGAAGCCGGTAATCAAGTCGTACTTCAAATGTTTTGATGAAATCATGAGAAATTCGATACGAGATTAGAGTATATGTGCAAAATACATATAGGATATTTTTTTTCAAACACCAGTTAAAAAAAATGAAAGAATGATGAATTCATTACGAACAAGGATTACTCTTAATTTAAACAAAAATAATAATAGAGTATTTGTTTCTCATTTCGCTTGTAGAAGGAAGTTGCTAAAGACCTGATATACTAAAGACCTGATGAAAATAAAAACGTGTATTCTTCAAAGGTAAAACTCTGTTCTTCCGCTGCTTAGTTCCATAATGGGCCTATTAACGTCTCAGTTCTTTAATTTTTTCAAAACAAAACGAAAATCGTAAAAAAAAACAAAACAAACAAAGCAAAGAAAAAAAAACCAAGCTAATTTACAGTGATATTATCACTGGTCATGCATCTATTTTATGTGTAACTGGAAGATAATCAGAAACAAAGTTCAGAGTCCACAGGAATACCGCACAAGAAGAAATGCCAGTGAACATTGACGTAAGATTGTTATTGTCCTTCAAAATGTGGGCACCAAATTTGATCCTTGCAACTTCATCCTTGAGATTGTCACGTTCCTTTTGAAGGCACTGTATTTCTTGGAGAAGTTGTCTGTTCTCTGTCTTTAGCTCAGTTATTGTCTTTAAACAGTTGTCATGGATGGTGTGGGTTTCATCCTCCATAGTGGCTATATCACTGCATGTTTGACTCTGGGACATCTCCAACAGGATATTAGCAGCAATGGCCCTCTGCCCCTGCTCTTCAAATTTCTCAGCACGAACCTTTCGTCTATGGTACCTAGTATCTGATATTTTGAAGAAGCATAACCCATGTGCAGATTTGGAACAAAGTCCACATGTGAAGGGTCATCATTTTTCCGACCTGAAAAAAATATGAAATTATTCCACAGATTTTCCATGTTTTCAGCATGACCAGTGGCACTGTCTACAATATGCAAGAATTTGTATCAATTAATCATTCATTTTTAAGCAATATAAATGCTTTAAATATTACAATTAGACATAAATAGCCAATAATCACAAACTCTATTACCAACGTAATTAGTCGCCCGCGTGGCGCAGTGGTTAGAGCGTTCGCTCTAGAGTTGCGGAGTAAGGAGTTGATCCTTACGTCGCGGGTTCGAATCCCACTGTGGGACGAAAAGACCGGTCCTTATGATGAGACCGTATAAACCGAGGTCCCGTGTCACAATAGGTGCTGGCACGAAAAAGATCCCTCACTGCTCAATGGCCCTAAGTGCCGAATATAGGTCAAAATTTGTAGCTCTCCACCTGCAAGTGGTGGCGTCTCCATATTAGTGAAAAATTCTCGAGAGGGACGTTAAACAATAAACAAACAAAACAAACGTAATTAATTACTCTCAATTACTTTGAAGAATGTAATTAAATACATTTCAATTACTTTTGTTTCACTTTCAAAAATCTCGAAGAACAAATGCATGTAAATCTAAGGTAAGGGGGGGGGGGGGTATTTAAAATAAATAATGTCAGGTGCCTGTGGTGTTTGTGTGTTTAATCAACACAAGACCTAGTCCTACATGTACATTTATCAGTTGACTGCCTTTATGAAATTTCATGAAAAGCAAGTTTTCAAGAGTTTATGGATCAACTATAAAATACTCTCAAATTCAGCGAAAGGTACCTTAAATTGCAAATATTGACAAATAATCCTTGATTTATATAATAACTATTTCAGATACCAAATGTATACATGTATATAAAAATCTGTTTAAATGGTAAAATAGTGATTAATTATTTATTTCTTTTCTGAAGTATATACATAGCAGAGCATTCTTAATGGTATTTAATAATTCACCTCTAATGGTGATATCTTTGAATTTAAACAAAACACTGGTATAAAATTATATGAAACTTGAGGGTTGTTTTGATAGCAATTTACAACTGGGAATTTAAGGGCAACAATTTTAGGCAGGTGTTAATGACACATTAAATTAATTTTTATTCTTTTTTGATAATCAAGCAACTAAAAACTGAAATGTTTTCATGTCTATACCAATGAGAGGTAGAACGAAATTTTGGATAAAACATTACACTAGTATTAATTCTTTATGTGCTTTATAATTATGAAACAAACATATATTTTTATAAACAAGCCAATATATATCAAATTCATTTACTGGGATATAAAAAAAGTTTAAGTTTTTAAAAAACAGAAGGGCTTCTTTGAATAAATTGAAATAACTGTAAAATGTGACTATGTTTGAAATATTTGCCTACTAAATACACATAATATGTATTTTGTAAAGTAATTGAAATGTAATTGAAAAGTAATTGAAATTACAGGGTATTTTTTCAAGGTAATTATATTCAATAACAAGTAATTGAAAAAGTGGTCAATTACAAATTACTACCAATTACTTTGAAAAATGTAGTTACAGTAAAACTTGTCTAATCCGGACACCACTGGTTCCAAAGAAATTGTCCGGATTAGACAACATTCTGGATGAAACAACATTTAAAGCAATCGAATTTAATGCAAGGGTCTTAAAATTTACTCCGTATTAAACAAGATTTCGGATTACACAACATCCGGATTAGACAAATTTTACTGTAATTTCACTCAATTACAATTACTTTTTTCAATTACCCCATCCCTGATCATTACCCTTTTTATTTCATTCAGTGCCAGTCGCCGTGTGGCGCAGTGGTTAGAGCGTTTGCTCTAGAATCACGGACATGAAGGAGTCGATCCTTACGTAGCGGATTCGAATCTCACTGCAGGGCGGAGACCGGCCCTTCAGGATGAGACCGTTAAACCGAGGTCCCGTATCGCAGAAAGTGCTGGCCAGAAAAAGATTCCTCACTACTCGATAACCCTGAGTGCTGAATATAGATCTAAATTAGCAGCCCACCAACGGCAATGGTGCTGTCTCAATATGAGTGAAAAAATCTCGGGAGGGACCTTTAGCAAACAAAATCATTCATGCCACCGTCTATCAGTACTCACAGTACTTTGATATGTAATGGTTTACCAATTGTTGAAAATAAATCTATTTTTTCAATACCCCGCACCGACCAAAACCGGACACGTTAACCTGGGAAAAACCTCACATTTCCGAGATAATAACGAGGATTTTTTTTTTTAAATCATAACACACTTAAATACCCGTGAATCAAGCCAGCAGATTTTATCAAATTGACTGGTAATATCTTTTTGATCGTAATTAAATTAAACACATAATCATATAACTGAATACCAAGCTAGCTGTACATGCATTCTTAACTTGTCAATTTATTTAGATAATCAACAACACCATATTAAGTATATATATTTTTTAAAAAATCAGAATTTTTGTGCATTTTTCATTTATTTTTTTCCATTTGTATATTTATTTTGTTTGTGTATAGATTACTGCCGTAATAAATTCTACATTCTTTACTCTGCACTCGGTTATCTGACAGCAATATTTCAAATTATTCCAGTTTGTCCCGGCCTAACACGTCCCGTTTTGGCATGTCCAGGGTATTAAAATGACGATTTTTTTTTTAAATTATCGATATTTATTATTGCAATGGTCGTAATATTTAAGTTCTTAAAGTTAACAAAAATTATAAAACACAAAGGAATCCTATTTTCTGAGTGCAATTAGCTTTGTATCACTAAAATGAATAAATCGGTTTTTTTCCCATTTCAGCAACCGGGAAAATGACAATCATTAATTTTCGTTGAAATACATGATGTTTGGAGTTCATACTCTAAGCGGAGACGTATTTTGTTGTGTTAAATGACATTTGTAAGTGACTTCGAATTAAGTATTTTTTGAGTAATTGGCCAAACCCGCTTTTCAGTTTCGAAATTCAAGATAACGCATACATGAAAGAAGGCTCAATAAGCATCACATAGAAAACAAGATGTGAATTTATACAGTATTCTGATATAATTTCCTAAAGCAGTCATTGTCTACAAAAAGCTATATTTATTAAAAACATCATGTCTTTTTAGCTCACCTGAGCTGAAAGCTCAATTAAGCTTTTCATACCACCCAATGTCAAGCGTCAATCTGTCTGTCCCTTCCCTCTGTAAACTTTTCTCATTTTACAGCTTCTTCTCAAGAACTGGACAATTTTGACCAAAGATGAAATAAAACATTTATAGGTAAGATGGACTCTGAATTGTTAAATTAAAAGACCAAGCGCACTTCCAAGGGGAGATAATTAAGAAAAGGCAAAAAATAGGGTGAGGTCATTAAAAATCTTCTCTTCAACCGCTGAACCAGAAAAACCGAACCATATGTGAACATTTTCTAAGGTAGTGTAGATTCAAAATTGTTCAGATCATGGCTCCCGAGGGTAGGGAGAGGCCACACTAGGGATTCAAAGTTTTAAATTAAATATATAGGAAAAATTCTTCAAAATCCACTGGACCAAAAAACAAGAGGCCCAAGGGCCTTAACGGTCACCTGAATATAATACAACAATTTAGAGGATTCATAGGGTATAAAATGAACTGAAAGGTGAAGCTTTGTTGCCCAAAAGCAAGAAAGATAGGGTGATCAGAATCAACAAAATAATCAGTGTAGTGTTCATTAACAGTTCATAAATTAAGTTCTAATCTGTTCCTCCATTTATCACTATCACCACACAATATATTAACAAATTATCAGTGCTTCTGTACTATTTTAATTCCTTGTTGAAATCTCTTACATTGAACTCTCTTGGTCTTTGATGAACAATGAATAAGACAAGTTATTTTTGTCTCATTTTTATTTATCTATTACTTACAAGTCTACCTGATCATTAAAACTATGAAAGTACTTTTTATATTATACGATAAAATTTTTTGCATTATTCTCTCATTGTATTCAAGTACATTATTTACAGTGACTAATTATCAAAAGTAAATGGCAAAGGGGAATAACTCCTCTCGGTAGAATACAAATTAATAGAGCCCTGGCCAGGACCAGAACACTTGACAAAATGTTCAAAAGTCTTTATTAAAACTTTTACTCTTTTTGCCTCTGATAAGCCCATGTACAGAGAAGATTTTCAAAGAAATAATGTATTTTTTACTACAGATTCACTATATTATCAATAAGGTCCCCTCTGGTCCCCACCGAGAAACACCAGAGCCTCTCACCCTGGGACCAGAAGTTTGCTCATCATACATGTAAGTAATCACTTTGTTTATCTGATTAACACTAAGGAGCAGACAGGATTATTTATAAGAATTAATGCATTTTCACTATATTATCAAGAGCCCCACCCTTACACCAGCACATCTGACCCAGGGGTCATGCAATTCACTACTCTGGAAGAAGCAATCATGCTCATCATAACTATACACTTAGCTTCTTTGCTTTTTAACGAGAAGCAGAAAAGAATATTTTCAAAGAAATTTTGCTTTTTCACTATATAATCAATAGAGCCCCTCCCCCTTTTTTTCACCAGAACCCTTGACCCTGGGGCCATGAAATTTACAATTTTGGAAGAGGCAATCTTGCATATCATAACAATATACTTAGTTTGTTTAATAATACCCAGGGGCAGAGAAGACTTTCAAAGAATTAATGCATTTTCACTATATAATCAATAGAGCCCCACCCTAACACCAGAACCCCTGACCCTGAGGCCATCAATTTCACAATTTTGGAAGAGGCACTCTTGTTCATCATAACTATATACTTGGTTAGTTTATTTAATACCCAGGAGCAGAGAAGAAGATTTTCAAAGAATTAATGCATTTTCACTATATAATCAATAGAGCCCCGCCCTAACACCAGAACCCCTGACCCTGGGGTCATAAAATTCACAAATTTAGAAGAGGCACTCTTGCTCTTCATAACTATGTACTTAGTTACTTTATTTGATACCCAGGAGCAGAGAAGAAGATTTTCAAAGAATTAATGCATTTTCACTATATGATCTATATAGCCCCGGCCCTAGCACCAGAACCCCTGACCCTGGGGCCATGAATTTCACAATTTTGGTAGAGAGCTCAATGCTAATTAAAATCATGCTAACAGTTTGATTGCTTGATGTCCAGGAGTAAAAAAGAAGATTTTTAAAGATTGCAGTAATTTTGGTGGTTTTAGCCCCACCCCTCAGGTCCCAGGGGGGGCAGGGACCATGGAATTCACAATTTTTGTTCCCCTTACCCATAGATGCTTTATGCCAAATTTGGTTGAAATTGGTTAAGTGGTTTCAGAGAAGAAGCTAAAAATGTTCAAATGTTAACGCACGTCGCACGACGACGGACGAAAACGGATAGCAATAGTGACTCAGGTGACCTAAAAAGTTGAACCTTATATAAAAATTTCCTGAGGTAGTGAAGATTTTATTTTGCTCAATCCCCCACTCCCGGGTTAGGGTGTGGTTGTAACATGGAATCAAAATTCTACATGAAATATGTATAGAGAAAAATAATCTTCTCATGAATTTCGGAATCAGGAAAGCTGAAATATGTGGGAGCTTCCTGGGGTAATGTAGATTCTAAATTAATTAAATCATACTAATGTGGAAGTATGTTCTGGTAGTGTTGATCCATTTTTATTTTGTTCAAATCATGGCCCCTGGGTATAAGATGGGGCTACAAAAGGTGATTCAAATTAACCAGGAAAATATGTTAAGTATAAATCTAACAGCGGTGCCAAAGTGACACAGGTAGGCGTTATTGGCTTTGGGCCTCTTATTGCATGTTTCACTGGACATTGACCATTTCCACATCCACAGTTATCCACATCTGACTGAAGTTTCCTCTTCCTTATACCAATCAGATGTAAAGTCAGTTTCATCCTAAAACTGAGCTGTGTTATTACTGATTCTCTTCCAATTTTGGTGACAATTCTGTGAGTTTTTTATTCTTTCATACAAATGAAACTGTTCACAATGGCAATGTCTACGCAAAACCAGAACAAATACTTCCACTATTCAAGAGTTCTACGGCAAGTACTGTATGCCATTCAGATTGGTTGGCACGATCAGCTCCGAACATGATACGTCTGTCCCACAAAATAGTCAAGGAACTTCTTTGTCTCTACCATCTTTTTATCTTCTTAGAACAGCAACATTTTCTATTTGGTCGCAGTTTGTAGATAGGTAATGGACAACTCTTTTTGTCCTTCCATGCAATTGCTTCTTCTGTATAATGACATGATCTCGGTTTTTTTTTTTCAGTTGGGCATTCTCTACCGCCTCTGGTATGCCTTTGCGATTTAAACGGACAGTTCACCAACAGTAAATTTTCTCGATCAACACCTATCTTCGTGAAGTGCTGTGATAAAAAGTGAATTGTTTATGTAAACATGGTGGCCTTTTCCCGTGTTTCTGCGAGCCAGATCTTTCACAACTCTTACGCACGTATGTTAAGGCAGTACCCAGATCATTATTCGGCGAATTTACACTTTTGGGGTAAAATATTGCATTGATATATCGGAAAAGCCATAGAAAAAGCATTTACTATAATTATCCATTGTTATAATTATCCATTGCATAGACATCAATGAGTCTTAACTGATACTTCACCTCCTCGTCATCACGTGACGTCTATAAATAGAAAAATACCTTAATGAAAAAGTGACAAAAAGTTCAACACTACCCTGAGGATAATTATGTAAAAACTTCACTGGGCCATGAAAAGTGCTGCTAGAGTCCTAATCTCCCGTCACAGAAAAATTATACCTCACCAAAATGTTTACGTTTTTGCACATACTATAGAGGAATTTTTATTAGTTCATGTTTACTACCCGATTCTAGCAGCACTTTTCAAGTACAGTTGGATACAAGCTTTCAATATAAATAAAAATTATGTTTCAAAGTATTCGGCGTAGTGTTAAACTTTAGCACGTTAGTTGTTAAGAATGACAGAGGAAAGGCTGATCGGGATTTCAAAACACTGCCTGTCTTCATTAAAATGAAAAAATGATACAAATAAAACAGCTTACCTGAACCTTAATCTTGAATTCCTTATGAATCACACATGATATTCATGGTATATACTTTTAAATTCCTTTTTCATATATCTGTTTACATTAATTCTCATTAGTTTCATTTTCACTCGGCAAATATTTGATCAGCAGTTATGACGTCATGAGTTTGGTTTGTTTGTTTGTATGTTGTTTAACGTCCTTCTCGAGAATTTTTCACTCATATGGAGACGCCACCACTTGCCGGTGGAGAGCTGCAAATTTTCATGAGTTTGGTATTAAACCCCCGTGTCAATTACTTCGCTATTTATACCATCCAAAATATATATATATATATATATATTATGCTTTACCTGTTTCCTTTTGTTTCTCGAACCTTAAATAAAACTTTTAATTACATTTTCAACAGTGAAATACCGTGATTTATTTATTGAATGAAAGTGATATTCTCTCACAGTGTGAAAGGATACCAAAATGATATTCTCTCACAGTGTGAAAGGATATCAAAGTAATTAAAAAATAATTTCTGGACTGTCATAAGATAAAGATAGTAACTAAGCATCTTGATTGAGCAAAACTGCAAATTGCTTTTCAAACATGTTGCTAAAATCCATGCTATGTAATGTTTTCAATCACACAACTGCTAAGCTATGACGTCTCAACCGCTTAACTATGTCGTCAAGCCTATGACACATTAAGAAAAGACAGAGGCAAAGGGAAAATCAAAGAAAATGTAATAAACAGAAAATTCAACGTTTTGTAGATGAATATGGAATTTATTTCACTCGTGAAACAGGATTTATTTCACTCATGAAACAGGATTTTTTGATATTTTCACTCGTGCTTCGCACTCGTAAAAATATCAAAAACCCTGTCCCACTCGTGAAATAAATTCCATATTCATCTACAAAACATTGAATATCCTCTACAGAAATCGGTATCTCTAAAGTTCACGTCATACAGCTTACTATGACGTCATGCTGTATAGGCAAGCCTTAACGTACCCGTACTTCGTGGCTTTTGTTCTTTCTCTTTGGTGGCTCACACTCCTAAAACAAACAAGAATAATCATAAATAAATAGCAGGGTCAATAAACACCAATTTAAAAATATTGGGTAGTTTTAAAATCAGTACAGCACTTTATTGAAAAAGGAAAAAGCATCTCTGTTGATGCACGTGAACTGTATCATGCTTTTATGGGTAAATACCCCTACTAACGCATATTCTCAATTCATGTATATATGCATTTTTGAATTATATAAATAATATTTTTCAAAGCTTTGAGTGAAAAATTCTCAAAGGGACGTTAAACAACAAAGAAACAAAACAAAAAAACCAGTTTCTGCCGGGTCAAAGAAGGTAATTTTCCTTGAATCTGGCGTATCACATTGGTAATTCGACCTCATCTCTTGGATCCAGTGTTTTAATCCAATCGTCTTTGCAAACCTGTATAGACTATTTGGTTCTACTATGATGTCAACAGTCATGTTGAACAATTTTTTGGTCTGTGATGTTAGTCACACAAAGTTTTATCTTTCTCTTCTGATGGCCTTCCTTGAAAATTTTTATCAAGAACTTTGGCTAGCTCAGGACTTAGGACTAGTTCCGTGCGGTCATCCTAAATCATGACTGATTTACTCCTCTAAGGATGAAACACATGGAGATAACGAACAGTATTCAAGCTCGTAAGTCCATTAAACATTACATACTTGGGAACAGAGCAAAAATGGACCTCTAAAACATCAGAGCTGGGATCAGGTGCCATGGAGGAGTGAGTTTGGTGAACAAACTAATCTTATTTATACATGTAATGAATAAAGCTTATAATAATTATGTTAAAGGCAGATGATACATAGAAAAATATGGATGCCTGAATTGGTATATATTTGTTAATTATTTTTGATGAAAATAATTATAAAATAAATTTCTAAAATATGAAGGCATTTTCAAATTTTTACTATGAAATTTATGGAGATAACGAACAGTTTTCAAACTCAAAAGTCCATTAAACAATACCAATCAGAAGCAAAGCAAACACCTGCCCCTTTTCAAGATTCTACACCTTTCTACAGCTATGAAGTTTTGTCACTTTAAATTCAGTTCTTGTGAAAATACTAAATAAAAAATATATGCGGTTATATTTATTAATTGTACTTAAATAAAGCCGAATTAGGGTGTAATTTTCAATTTTTTGATAAAAGTTTGCATCATCTGTCGTTAGAATTACAAATTGTATATGTCTGAATTACAGGACTCGGAAATATTTAGTCATATGTAAAATTCTTGTATTTCATGAAAACTCTCCCTTGGGGATAAAGAATCTGATCCGGTTTTAAGGCTTGAGAGAATAGCTTTTTTAAGCAATCTCAACCAATCTTACATTGTGCGAATCTTAAAACAAGGTGTAGTTTTGAGTAAGTCAATAAAAGAAATGTCAAAAGGAATATAAAAAAATAATTACGGAAATAAAGTGTGCGGTTACGGCAAATAATACACGTAGGTCTGAACACACGGGCATGGCATTGAGTAAAGGACAAACAAGAATCATACTCGCCACAACTCTCACCTGGGACAAATTGGCATATAAGTATCATTTAGTGTTGGTTTGCTTAAATACTTTTATCTTTAATTCCCCATATATATCGGTATACAACTTGATTTCCTGAAAAGTATTTGAACAAATTGAATCTAACCTAGGTAATGAAGATTTCAAATGTTAACCTTTTAAATCGAGGCCCAGTGGTTTTGAAGACTTTTCCTATATTATATATATTATTATATTCCTATGTAAAATTTAACCAATCACCATCACCATTCCCACTTAACATTGGATCCCATCCTACCTACGCAGATCAAGACTGAACAAACAAGATTATAAACTTAAACTTTTTCTGGCCTATTTGGTGGTTCTTAAGAAAACAGGGCGTAGCCACGCATTTGAACAACCTAGAATACTGTTCACTTAGAATACGATGGCCGATGTGAGCCGTCCAATTACAAATAAGAGTAACTCTATTATGTACGCAGAAATGAATGACTTTAACAGTACTACCTGTATCATTTTGTACATGTACAGTTTTGTCAATGACAAAACGCATTTACTTGTAATATATATTTGTACATGTACACATCTTAAGACAAAATACATTTGAGGCAACTTAAACCTTCCATAGATTTCTGTGAATTTAGACGGAAACTGAATAAAAACACGTGTTATGTTTTCCTCTCTCTCTCTCTCTCTCTTTATTTGGATTGGGTAAATAAATGACGTATGTCTGATTTTGACATCGTCAGTGATCTTAACTGTCGGACTTTTCCGTCATTGAAGGCACATTTCGTGAGTCTTTATTCAGACTCCATAGTTAATCAGCTGCATCTTTATGTAAAACGTTTATATATTTCATCCATCTATTTTTTTTCTCGTTCCAATGAGAAGAAATATTGAGGAAAAACGAAATATGAAGAAAGGCAAATCATAGAGTGAAAAATAAACATATTTCTTACTCAGATCATCATACGACAGATTTTCAACTGGCGGGTAAAGAAATACATATAATAAGGATGCAGCATCATTGTTTCTGGAATATTTAACCAATAATTTGGGGGCTACGTATGAAGGTTAAGGTTTTGTTGTCGTGAAAGTTAAAATAAATAAAATTAAGAGGAATCTAAATTAATATACTTGCAAAAAATTCTATGATGGAAAAATTTAAATTTTGAGAAAACGAAAATAAAAACAATTCCGCTGCATATTGCGATCAATTGAAGTAAGGTACAGAACATTTATTTAACAACTGAAATATATAGGAGGAGAACAAAAGAAAATAGAAGAAAATCAGATACAGATGTTTTTGATTTAGTCCATTCTAAGATTACAGATATTCATCCCAATAAATCTAAGGAATGTTTAGTAGCCTCAGTGTATTTTGTCTTAAGATTTGTACATGTACAAATTTATATTACAACTACAAGCGTTTTGTCATAGAATAAGCTGTACATGTACAAAATGATACTGGTAATACTATTAAAGTCAATTAATTCTGCGTACATAATAGAGTAACTCTTACGTGTAATTTTGACGGCTCATATCGGACATCGAATGCTTTGTGGAAAGTTGTTTGAGGTTGGTCGGGAATCTGAAAAGTTTACATAAGGACGGATGTACAACGGACACAATATGATAAAACCTCTTCTACTCAAGACAAAAGAAATCGTTAAGGAAAGCCATATCAAATTTATCTACATCCTGAACGTCGATGGGGATGTAAAGTTTGTTGATGCAGGTCGATGCGGTGGGGAAATTTTGCTCCGAGGATTGTATAACTGGATAAAGGCTGTATCCCAGTAGTACAGGACTACCTGTTACAAAGCTGAGCATCTTTTTAATTGATACTTGTCCCCGTCTTCACGCTGTAAAAAAGTTTCTTTTAGGTTACTGCTGTCAAAATCCTGCAATCATACTTTGCCATGCAAGCGATTAGCAATACGTGCAAGAGAGAACTCGGATGATTTAAAACTCATCGTATACATCTCTGGTATATCGCAGAAAAAAGCGGTACGCGGTACGTATTTTTGATACACAAAAGGCCCGGGTTTTCATAGGAAAATTTTAAGAGGTCATTAAAAGATGAATTTTCAGAAAACTGGATACAATATACTTTTGGACTTGTAAATAATTACTGCAAATGTCAGGACTCCCATTGATTTCGGGAAAAATTGACATTTAAATACTCACGGGCCAGTAATGGTACATGTATTCATGTTAAAGGTTTTTTGGAGAACACCTGTAAAAAAGAATTGCTTTATGAAATATTTACATATTTCTGATCGTGAAAAAGTACATGTACCTGAAGAGTTCTAATAACATACATAAATCATATTATAACATAAGAACCGCCGTACTTATCTTATAAGGTAGCAAAATCTGTGAAGATTCAAATGTAAATCCCCAAAAGGTAGTTTAATTTGATTTGGCCTGTGGTGCCACAATGACCCCTAAAAAAGTTAACTCCTGCATGGTCGACAGAACATCCCTCTGTCCACCAGAGGAGAGAAACTGTATAAAGTTACAGATGATCGCGTTTCTCTTGTATAACCTCTTCTCTTTTCTGTCCAAGGAGCTTAAAGTTGATATATATCTGTATGTAAATGGCTATCACTTTTTGTAGGATTAAAAAAGTGCACAAAATAATTAAACACTGTACTAAATTGTAAGCAATATGGTAAAAAAAGAAAATACTTAACTAAAATACACAAATCATGCTTCTTGCATGAATATATCTGAGGTCATTATTTCCAGACCAAACGATTTTTTTAAACACAGTCACTGGGCAAACTTTGTGTGCAACAATTTGATGTCTAAGAGTCTTGCTGTCCTTCAAGAAAGATATTTAAAAGAATCTGACAGGAAATATTCTTCAATAGTGTTTGCATCTTATGTCGCCATATGGTTGCCTGTTGCCAAGGTAAACAGTATAGAAGAAAATATGGTTATTTTAAATTTGTATAACTAGATAAGAAACACACTGTGTCTGTAATTGATTTGTGCAAAGACTGCTTCGACATCTTTAATTTGCATGAATTTCATCTGACATACAAGGATTTATCTACAATTACAACGACTTTGGATTTGCAATTCTCACAGGTGCGGAAAAACTGAATACTTGCTTGGATGATTTAGCCTTCTTTGGCGAAAGTATCAGAGTCAATTGTTTGTGCAACACAGTTTTATTATATCAGCAACTAATGCTGCCGTTGTTTGCTTGGTTAATTTTACACTTTAGTTGTCTGAAAAAAGTCCCGAAGATAAATATTGAATTCTGTAGCTTTTGTTGACTAGGGGTGTATTCGATCGGTGGGATGAAGAGCTATAAAAGTGATCCTAATTTGCTTGTTTGAAGTTCGCAGATCTCAGGTAGATCTCTATCTTCTACTTTTCAATTAGGAAGACTTTGGAAAATCGCGTGATTTCGTCACGTTACGAAAATGGCGGTACCCGATATTCCCAACTTCTAAAGGTCAGCTAAAAATGTAGCAAATCATTGCACTATACTTGAAATGGAGAAATATTAAATTAACTGAAAATCTAGCCACATATTAGTTACCTTTGTAAATCCAGCCTCCTTATATAAGCAGAGTACTTGTATTTACTCTGATGGTGCTGATATATCAGAGCATGAGGATATTAAGGGTTGTAAAAATGTGTGATTTGAGGATGCAGGTAGATATCATCTGTTGTAAGGTGGATGAAGTCTGGGTGGAAGTTTTTATGGAATCGCGTTTGTTGGGTTGGTGAAGAGGTGTCTGATGATTCATGAAGAGATATGGGTGATGATGTCAGGAGAGTGAACATTTGTGGAAGTCTTCTTAATTGGAGATTGGGTTTGGGATGTGTTTGACGTGTGGATTAGTAATTCTGGTTGGAAACTTGGCTTATCAGGCAACTCAATTCTAGATGATATCAGCATGTCTGCGGCGTGTGCAAGTTCTTTGTTCTGAAAACTGTTACACATTACAGTTGTCTCTATTCAGGAATATTTTTTCAGAAATGCTAATTTATTTACCTAGAAAATTGACACAGTCAGAGTCCACTATTAAAGATCTGTCAAAGGATAGTGATATTACTATATTAAATAGTACAGTGATGATTAGAAAATATGCATGTAATACATATAAGAATCAATCACACAAGTGTCAGAATTGTGAGTATTTGAAGATTAAACGTACATACATACAAAGTGAAAGTTGTAATTGTATGATCACAAAAATTACAGGAGGCTTTTCTTCTTCTATTTAACTCCTACTGTATTAAAATTGAAATTTTACAAAGAAAATTGTTGACCTTTTTTAAAAGGATAGATGTATGTAGATGTCCTTTTCCTTTTCTTGTCGTAAAGTATTTATGTCGTAAAGTATTTATGTACGAAAAGTTAAAATGTTATGATGAGAACTGTCAAAGTTAAAAAGTCACAATAAGAGTGCTGACTGACAAATGTGTAAATTGACAAATGGACCAAAAAATTAACAGATATCTTCCTCTTATGGTAAACTCTCTGCATAATTTTTGATTAGTTATAAAAATTTAGTTACATGTAGACATACATTCAGGCACACTTGCAGATAAACACAATGATATGACTACAATCTATATATGTCTTGATCTTTTACCACTATAACTTTTATAAACCTGTTAGTGATCAACTATTCCCGTTTGTCTGCAGGTACAGGAAACTAAGACTGCCAATTGAATGCCAAATACTATATTTTGTTGGGTTTTAAAAAATATATGGATAATTGTATTTTGCACTTCTTACTGATCTGTGGCCTTCACCAATATCTACAGTAGTATCTCTATTTTTATGAGGTGTTCGGGGAGGTGTCAGAGGTGTGAGAGGTACCCGGGGTTCTGGCAGAAGAAGAGGCAGGTCAAAAGGAAGTCGGAAAATGGCCTACACGGCCGGGACGCCCCTACATTTGAGGAAGTTAATCAGAGGGCAGATATCTTACAAGTAAATACCAAAGTTAGAAATATAATGTCAGCTAGTTATGTGTTCCTTGGTCTGTTTTAATATTTGTCACTCTGTGTTAGGTAACAATTTTCAGGAAATATAAATATATACTGTTCATGACTATTCAATAATTTCATTTAAGAACTTTTCTGTAATGATCCTTGATGAGGCTGTACTAGCACGATGTAAAGGACTGATGTTTTAGTTTTCGATAATGATGCAGTTGGAACAAGGTCAGCAGATATCTAGGATACCGGCAGTATATCCTGTGGTGGCTTATGGGTGGCTTAGGGACGGGGGACAGGAGAGTAATACCTTCCTGCTGTGTATGGAAGATAAGGAACAAATATCTAGATCCCTTTAGGTAATACACTGAATTCGTTCCTGGTAGACTAGGTTTACTTTAAACTGTAGTGTTGTATACAGATTTTGTAAATTTGAGATATGCTATACGTTTGTAATAAGTATAATCAAGCAGTATGTACATACATGTATATAATAACCGAGCCCTGAGAAGATTTTGCGTTCTTTTGTGTCTTATTGATAAAAAATCTTATTTCCATGGCATGATTCTCCTTTTTTTCTCACTGTAGTAATGTAATATAAAATAATATCTTTAATTAACAAATTCTATCATTTACAAAACCCCTGTAGGGTGAGTTAACCATTGCATCGGGCACATACCTTGCTTCGGACAACTTTCATAGAACCAGAGTCTCTCCGTGTTTTTAATTGATTCTGTCTTAAAGGTGAAGATTTAAACTTTTTAGTGATGCCGATATTATTTTCATGTTGTGATTAAAATACCACGAGAATTGCCTTGAAATTACGTCAAATTTTCAGCATCAAAGGGGAGTAACCAGAATTTTACGATTTTGCATTTTTTAGAGTTGTCGTTCTTTAGACTTCAACGGAACGAGTCGGACCTAGGTAAAATTTGTCAGTAATTGATAATTTTAAAGAGTTTTTTCAAAAATTTTACTTTAATTTTTGTATATATTTTAGAGTTGTTTTTATTTACTACTGTAGTATGTTTATTTCACCGTATATCGGACAGAAATTAACCATGCATCGGACACTTTTCGATGCATTGGTAATCATTTCCATTTCTATATAAAACCCAAATGACAGCTGTTTTATACGGAAGTAGAAAATAAAAACTCTAAATATTCAGTGAAAATACAAGTTATCGACATATGACGACTAGAAGTGGACTCAATTTATTTCTTTAAACTAGATGATGATAACCCACGAGACAAAGGTGCGAGCTGTCATATTACTAGCATTGTGAAGCCTTCTTAGGCGATGTGATGCAACTATAATCTCTTCACATTTGTGGATCGACATAGTCATTCAAATTTAACTAGAAAGTTAATTTTTAAATAAAAGATAAAAATGTTTCGATATAACTAATTTTAAAGCATCGAGGTCAAGGAATGATATTTTTCTGGTTTAAATACCAAATGTCCGATGCATGGTGTATATTGTCCGATTCATGGTGAATTCTGACTTATTTCGAAAAAATCGGTTTTTAGTTTTCTCAAAAAATAGCACACGATTGTGTCAAAAATTTATATTTTAACCACATACTACATGTTAAGTTCCATTTTGAAAATATGCGGTCGGTAACGATATCGATAGAACTTGTTGAAGTGCGAGGGTGTCCGATGCATGGTGAATTCACCATATTATATTTTCGTCAATTTGACATATTTTGACTATTACCGCCATCTGCCATTTTGAACCTCTACAAACCCTTCGTCAGAGTGGGGTCGACTTCGATATGAACCCCAGTAGAATTGGGGCCGGAACTCTTGTGCTTTTACCTGAGTGCCTCGACTCGAGACGGAACTCTGGTCTTAGATAAAAACGCTCAATGTGCGACAGGAACTAGGAAAACCGACATCATCAAAGGAAGTGATACTTCTGTCCAGAGAACTACATTTGCTATGCCAGTAAATCACGTGCTAATGGGTACTTGGATCTGACCTATAAGGAGAGGGTTTGCTTATATGATATCTTTTTAGGTCGCCTGAGTCACTCAGGTGACCTATTGCTATCTCTTTTCGTCCTTCATCGTGAACTTTTGAACATTTTCAGCTTCTCTGGAACCAGCAAACCAATTTCAACCAATTTTGGCATATAGCATCTATGGGTGAATGGGAACAAAAATTGTGAAATTCGTGGCCCCTGCCCCCCTGGGGCCTGAGGGGTGGGGCCAAAACCATCAAAATTAATGCAATCTTTAACAATCTTCTTCTTTACTCCTGGACATCAAGCAGTCAAACTGTTGGTATGATTGTAATAAGCATTGAGCCCTTCACCAAAATTGTGAAATTCATGGCCCCAGGGTCAGGGGTTCTGGTGCTAGGGCGGGGCTATATAGATCATATAGTGAAAGTGCATTATTTCTTTGAAAATCTTCTTCTCTACTCCTGGGTATTATTGAAACAAATTCAATACATAGTTATGATAAGCAAGAGTGACTCTACCAAAATTGTGAAATTCATAGCCCCAGGGTCAGGGGTTCTGGTGCTAGGGTGGGGCTATATAGATCATATGGTGAAAGTGCATTATTTCTTTGAAAATCTTCTCTACTCCTGGGTATTATTTAAACAAATTGAATACATAGTTATGATAAGAAAGAGTGACTCTACAAAAATTGTGAAATTCATAGTCCCAGGGTCAGGGTTCTGGTGCTAGGGCGGGGCTATATAGATCATATAGTGAAAGTGCATTATTTCTTTGAAAATCTTCTTCTCTACTACTGGGTATTATTTAAACAAATTGAATACATAGTTATGATAAGCAAGAGTGACTCTACAAAAATTATGAAATTCATAGTCCCAGGGTCAGGGGTTCTGGTGCTAGGGCGGGGCTATATAGATCATATAGTGAAAGTGCATTATTTCTTTGAAAATCTTCTCCTCTACTCCAGGGTATTAAACAGATGCATAGTTATGATAAACAAGGATGCCTCTTCCAAAATTGTGAATTTCATGATCCCTGGATCAGAGGTTCTGATGATAGGGTGGGGCTCTATTTATTATAGAGTGAAAATGCATTATAATGCTTTAAAAATCTTCTCTGCACCTGGGCATATCAGAGGCAAAAAGAGTAAAAGTTTTAATAAGGAAGGGTATTTTTAGCAGATTTTTGAAAATCAGGACCATTTGGTCAAGTGTTCTGGTCCAGGCCAGGGCTCTACTAATTTGTATTCTACTGAGAGGAGCCATTTACTTGTGATAATTAATCACTGTAAATAATGTACTTGAAAGGTTAATAGAATAAGAGAATTATGCAAGAATCTTTATTGTATAATACAAAAAGTACTTTCATAGTTTTAATGATCAGGTAGACTTGTAAATAATAGATAAATAAAAATGAGACAAAAATAACTTGTCTTATTAAGTGTTCATCAAAGACCAAGAGAGGCCAATGTAAGAGATTTCAACAAGGAATTAAAAGAGTACAGAAGCACTGATTAGTTTGTTTACATACTCTCGGGTGAGAGTGATAAATGGGGAACAGATTAGAACCTAATTTATGAACTGTCAATGAATACTAGGCTAATAATATTGTTGATCCTGATCACCTTATTTTTCTTGCTTTTGGGCAACAAAGCTTCACCTTTCATTTTATACTCTATGGATCCTCTAAATTGTTGTATTATACTCAGATGACCGTTAAGGCCCTTGGGCCTCTTGTTATCTATATCTATCTATCTACGCAACTTTCTATAACTAATTTACTAATGTCGCCTTGGCCTTTCCGAGCTGTGTTGAAGATATGGCCTTCTTCTGTTCTTCGGCCTTCCAGATGGACTTAATCGCCTTGTTTGCTGACGAGGATTTAAGTGCTGAGGGGGTGCTTGTCTTGGAGGGGAAGGTTAGGAACACAGCAGACTTCTCCTCCTCTAGATCACTGGTGAAGCCAGGAAGCCTTGGTCAGATCTTAGAGTGGTATCTCCCCATGTATCTCTATAGCTCCTCAGAGAATACCAGAGTTATAGGTGAAATATGACCAGTCATGTGTTGAGAAATCTGAAAAATAATGTTAAAGATCATGATCCTTCCTTCACATACATGACATATACTGAAACATCCTAGGTTTTTTTTTTTTTTTGGGGGGGGGGGGTTATATACAGGTTATAACTTTGTACTTGAAAAGTTAGGACATCTTCATCTTTGCCAAATCAGTAATTTAAGGGTTTAAAAATTTTCATTCCATTACCGGAAGTTGATTTTGAACCCTCTTCACAGAAATCAAAAATTGCATGTTTAATAAAACATTTGACAATAATTCGGGTTTTCAAGGGTTTGTAGCTGTTAATCATAAGTATTGAACTAATATTCCGAGAGAAAAAATCCTTCTTTTTTTCCCGATGTGATGCCAAATTAAAATGACTGAAAGCACGCATTTTCATTGCCCTTGCTGGAAATTACGTTAGAACTCTAAAATGTTAGTGACTGGGTAGGGAATGAAACAGGGTTAGTAAATTTTATTCCTGGCGAGCCCATTCCCTACAGAACTTTGTAATGAACTTATCTAACCGATGACATAAATATATGGTTCTCCCTGCTATATTTCATCACTCCCGTCTGTAAAGTGCTATAATGTTGTGTGGGTTGCGGGCAGAAGTAACGTAAAGAGAAGAAATAATGTTTGCTCCTTACTGGCATTAGTCACTCGACAAACCTCGTGTCTGTTGATAATAATAGAGGTTGTTCTTAGTGTATAAACTCCATACTGACCGTGTATTGCTCCTCGTGTCTATTGATAATTGTAAAGGTTGTTCTTAGTGTATAAAAGAACTCATACTGACCATGTATTGCTTTTCAAGTTACCATGAACAAGTATTGCACTCACTTCACGTGTTAGACTTGAACTAATCGTAAACCTTGATGTCAGTTAAAAGGTTATCAAAGGAAGGGTAAAACGTTTTATTTAAAAATGATTATATAATCTAAGATGTATGCTGAATATGATTCCGTCCTGAACTTCTGGATAGAGTCCTTTATTAAACGATCTAACCTACTCTGTTGTTTCCTTGATAATTTACGATGATATCCTTCAAAATCACATTATGCAATCAATCACATTTAGAAATACTTCAAAACACATTAGAATTCTTTGATCCCTTCTGTTTGTTTATTCTTTTGACTGTTTCAATGTTTTCAAGAAGATATTAATTCCTAATACATGTATGTATGTTGTTTAAAACAATTTAAGATGTATTATTTTTTATATTTAAAAATCAAATCAAAATTCTGTAGTGAATTTGTCTTTAATTGAGTATTAAATACTTTCTGGCATTCAATATTTGTACCATAAAACATGTAGAAGTAGGATGCATTTAACGCTTTTGAATCATTGACAATTAATCGGTTGCTTACTTCATTTTCTTCCTTTAAGAGGACAGTTCCGTCTCCTCAGTCTGTCCAGCCTCATCCTCAACAGGATCCTGAGCAGACTGTGGGGATGTCAGCGCCAACTCCACGGTCTGCTCAAGTTCTGGCCAAGGAAGAGCTAGGATAGGCTGAGGGGACGTCAGTCTCACATCATCTGTCTGTACAAGCTCTGACTGAGGATCAGCAATTGCAGACTGAGGAGAGGGCACAACCATCACTACATATTGATCAAGCTTTTACTAAGGAAGATCCTGATGGCCATACCCAGCTATCACTAAATTATGTTCAAGCTTTTCCTTAGGAAGATCCTGTACAAGCTGAGGAAGTGGCAGTGTCATATTCTCAGGTTGTTGAAGTGCATTTCCGGCCTTCACCGTCTGCTTCATCCTGGACGTCCGCACCGGGATGTCCAACACGTAGTCCTCCATCTACTGGCAACGTCGTCTGATTCTCTGGATTCTTCCGAGGTCGATCTTAAAGAAAAAAAAAACAACTTTTATTTAATAACAAAAGCTATTATCCTTCAATCGCACTATATATACTGCAACAGAGTATAATGAATACTTTATAAGACAAACTAATGTTAACATTTTATAAGGAAAAGAACATTGGCTAGTCTTGGAAAAAAGTAAGTTCTCTTAAAGCTTTTTATAGCTATATATAAAGGGTCTTCATATCAGATTTTTTTTTCTGAAGCGGTTAACCACTTATGTTTCTAGTTAATACACGTAACACATTATTGCGTTGATTTTTGTTCAATAATTTTGATTGATTGATTGTATGTTGTTTTACGTCCCATTCGAGAATTTTTCAACCATATAGAGAAGTCATCATATACCGGTGAAGGGCTTCAAATTTTGACCTTTACTCGGCACTCAGGGCCATTCAGCAGTGAGGGATCTTTATTGTGCCAACGCCTACCATGACACGGGGCCTCGGTATATGGTGAGGTCTCTATATGAGTGAAAAATTCTCAAACGGGACGTAAAACAACATACAATCAATCAATCTTCCTCTTTTTCAGCATTGTCAACATTGCATGTCCATCTTACCTTCCACTGGCTTTGGCCTTCTTTTCCGTTGGTTACCATTACTGGAGCGGTTACATTACTGCCTCCAAAAAACACTCCTAACCTTATGATTCCTGGTACAAATATGCATATTACCTCCGCCCCCCCCCCCTTCCAGTGACAATGATTGCAAAAAGTATTTCAATGTTAATACATAAATGTAGTGCAATTGAAGAGGCCACATTACTGCCCCCGATATATCACTCCATTTATAGTACTTAAAACCCAATGATAACACATATATTTCAATCATGTTACAGATATCCAACATTAATGCAAATGCAGCGGTCACATTACCGCACCCGATACAGTTACAATCTTGAAATATGATGCCTACGAAAAGTATTTAAATGTTTCACAAATATAAATGTAATGCATTTGCAGCTATAGCAGCTACACTGCTAAAAAAACAAAAATTCAATTACACTGATTATATAAAACAAAATAGATTGCTACACACATATAAGCAAGAAAGGCTGCCACAGATTTGTGTAAGGCATATTCCTGAATGCTGCTGACTGGAGTCTATGTGCAGAAGAAATCAGTTCATCTTCGAGACTAATAAATGTATCATTTACTGCAAAACGCTGATAAAATGAAAATGTTTTTTTTCTCAATTTATATCTTTTTACATATGTCGGTATTTCATTTTTTTTAAGATATTAGATTTTTGCCTACTCAGAAATAATTCTTGGTAGTGTTGGATAGAATTTAGCAAATTGAATGAATCTAATTTTAACTACAGTTAACTACTTAAAGGACTTATCGCATGATTTTTCAAAAATCTTAATTTTATGAAAAATATTATCTACAACCTTTTTTATTAAAATACTGAATACAATAAACGTTGTTGAAAGCGTATTTTAAGAGATATTGAGAGTTGAAATTCAAATACGGCAATATGCATATTTCAGTCGGATTTCGGCGAAATACTGCTCTGACGTCATAGGCGACAATTCAGTGATAGAGAGATGAGAAGTTGCACACTAATTTATGGAGTTATCACGGACAAATGCAGCTTAATTACGAAAAATTCAGAAAAAAATAATTCCTAACGTGTTTTTCAATTACTATAGAAACATTAACTAGTTCTAAGCTATAAGACTTTTCAGATATTTTCGTTTTTTATTCCAAATATTTAGCATCTGTAGGTCTGATTACGGCAATGTTTCGCCATGATCGAAAAAAAATTTTTCAAGACCGCCATCCTTCACAAAACATATGAAGGCATACTTGCATAAATTATTATGTTAAAAACGAAGAACAACAAAGTTATATAACATTAAATTTGTGAATCAAAAAAGTTCATACATGTGATAAGGTGACAAATCAAATTGTATTGTGATGGCGAGTTTCTTCGTCTTCGCCGCGTCTCCCTCGCTATCGTCGCTGCTATTATTACGATGTTCACAGATTTTTCAGATTTTTTCTTCCTAACAATTCTAAAATATAAGGTTGGATATTCAAATTCATATCGATAAAATCAGTGATTTGGTTGTTCATAACGTAGAAAATTCAGGTTGCATCACGTATATTTTAGTAAGATTAACGCGAGGAACTGATCAGCCATTGTCGCCTTTGACGTCACAGGGTCACGTGATCGCTATCTAATTAATTTAGATTTTTAATTCGGGGGGTTTCATTTGAGTCAATAATTGGTTAATTACCGCGATTTATCCGCTGTAAAAACACAAAATTTATAAGCTGTGGTCATAAGGAACGTTTTACACTTTTAATTTCAAATAATTTAGAAACATGCGATAAGTCCTTTAATACAGAGACTGACTTTTTGACATCAGTGCAAGTATAATTCTTTGTACCATAAAAGATGGTACATGAAATAACCCCTTCACTAAGGTATTAAACATCTGACAACTCTTTAGCCTTTATTTTATGACTGTTGTCTTGTTCGTTTATGTGGGGGTTCAGTCTGTGTTCTTGCAAGTGTTTGGAACCAAGCACTCTAAATGGAACACTGCGAGAATTTCCGGGTCCATTTGCTGTATTATCCTGCTATATAGATTCTACGATATAATAATGACATTATTAGATGTTTAATAACTTGCATTTATTCATGTGCTTAATTTAAAATCAATTAAATGCCGATGTACAAGAAACCATGCAATTTTAATTCAAACTAGCACATAAATGCTGGCACACAGGGTATATGATTTATACCTGGAGAAATTTAAGGAACACATAAAATTAGGTTCTTCATTATCTGCACATATAAATATACATTATAAGAATTATGTTAAATCTTGTTTGGTAGCTATTGGGTACAATTTACTTTAAATTTGTTACTCTTCCGGATCCAGTTGCACTACCGTTAAATAAATTAACTCCCAGTTAGTGCCGTAAGTGGCCGTTAAATTTTTACATAACTGTCAGTTAAAAATTTGTTGTTCAAAAGTTTCTTAAAAATGAATTGGCTAACTCACGTTTAATTGATGTCTTATTAACTCTGTGTTAAAATCGTTCTGCACTCGCGCGTTACCCGTACCTACGGCAAAGTAAAATGGCTGCAAGTGCAAAGGGAGAGAGACGTACAAACTGGTCATTGGCCAAAATAACAGTGTGAACAGATATCATCGAGGAGAACGAAGAAGTTTTTAAAGCCCTGTTCCTGCGATTGCCTTCCTAAGTCTTTATTTTGGGCCTCTATGAAAGTTGTCAGGATGTTCACAAGATCTTAAAGGGGTTTTGACTTCAAATTTATTGCCTGCTTCAAGATATGATTGACAGACTCAAAATTGTTTAATTTTTTTTTTTGTCCACGCGTTTTCTACTGACTCAGTACATAATGGGTTGTTCACTTTATCCTTCAAGTTGTTGAAAGTATCGAAGAAATTTGCCAGACAACTCTCTAGAAGCGTCTTCTATGTCATCGGATTTCGCGTCAAAGCAGATATTATCGTCAGCATTGACAAGTCCGTCACTTCCAAAAATCATATCTAAAATCTTTTACCTATCGACCTTGTCAACGCAGTCACCAGTCAGCTTCTGTTTTGTATTTTGATAAAGATGACGTTTGCAGAGTAGATGGGTAGCTTCGGGAAAAGCTGAGATAACTGCGTGGACAAGGGCTTGTTCTTCCTCTGACCCCAAAACACGATTTGTGATTTGATTGGTTTGTCCCTACTAGTTTTGTTCGGAGATGATTGAAGAAATTGCTGTGCGATTCAAAATCATTGTTGTCGTGTATAAATATAAATAATGTCCTTAGAAAAACTGGAACATCCATCGGAAAATGTGACTTAAAACAGACGTATTATTTGCACTAGAGAGCTTCCATACACCCAAGAATGTAGGCCACTGCTAATAATAAACACGGGAAAAGCCTAAGTATATATTAACGAGGTTCGTTCCTGAGTTTTTGAGCAGACTTTTGTGTAGACCTCTATCTAAAAATTCTGCATAATGTTTTAGTTCTTACAATAAATTTGGATTCTGCGATGCTTATTTAACTAGATTCAATTTAAACCTCATGATTAAATTCCGTACTGAAAGCATTACGTTAGGAACTATATTTTGTGGCGGAAGGTTTTATAAAAGAAAATGATCTATTTTTCTCATTCGAAATATTTACAGTATTGTTAAGTTTGGATTCCTATTTTTACATGCAGCCTGCACACAAAGTTATTTTGAGCAGTGAAATGTTTTATGCTGGTCCTAAATAATATATTAAATTAACCGTCATGAATTTTGTCATCATATTGGACAAATATATCAAATATATTGTGAACGTCTTGGGGAAAAAATAGCCCATTTTAGGCAAAAAATTTGCACTATTTTAGTTATATCTAAAAATTAACATCACATACCCCCACTTTTAATTTTATTTTCTGAATAAACAAGATAATTTTAACCATTCTGCTAAATCTCAGAAAAATGTCATTACTTTTAAATGATTTTATTGCTTGTTAAATTTTTAATGCCAGAAAAATGACATTTTTTGAGTGCAAAAAGGTCAAATAATTGACTATGCGAAGTAATATGAAACTTTTTTGTTGTCACAAATTTTAAAGAGACTATTCAAGACGAAAAAAAGACTATTTGTTCCCATAATTTCTTTGGATAAAAAATATTAGAGGAAAAACTTTGAAAAATTGATTTATGTGTTAGACGTAATTAACGTGCAAAAAGGTCATATTAAATGCTCCGTAGCGCCGAAAGAAGCGCATTGATCCCCATTTTATGTTTTGAATTTTAATTAAGCTATGTGTCTAGATTCCAAAAATATACTTGATAAAAAATTCTCAATACTTTTGATAACAGGATCCAACCTCCTTAATATATAACTGAAAAAAGGTAAGGGATATCTAATTCTACACTGATCCCCCCCCCCCCCAAAAAAAAATTGACTACTATGGATAAAGCTACATTTTGAATAAAAAGTTACTAAGCCTTACATTGTAAAGAAAACGAACACGAAATTCTTGTGAAGCGAACCTTTTCAGTTGTTGACCTTAGCAGAGCAATGTAAATTTCATGAGTAGTTCTATTTATAGGCAGAGTAAGCCAATAATATACTAAAAATAAATGCCTAACCTGATTGGCCAGGACATAGTCACTTAGCGAATAAAATAACAGAACACAGATTACGTTTGTGATGAATTACTTAAAGAAGTGAAAGGTAAACATCTGTATTTCAAAATATTTACCTTTGTACTATTATGTTTGCTTGTTTGTTTGCATGTTGTTGGACGTCCCTCTCGAGAATTTTTCACTCATATGGAGACGCCACCACTTGCCGGTGAAGAGCTGCAAATTTTGTCCTATACTCGGCACTTACGGCCATTGAGCAGTGAGGGATCTTTTTCGTGCCAGCACCTACTGCGACACGGGACCTCGGTTTATACGGTCTCATCCGAAAGACCGGTCTCCACGTCCCACAGTGGAATTCGAACTCGCGACGTAAGGATGAAATATATGGAGATAACGAACAGTATTCAAGCTCAAAAGTCCATTAATCAATACAAAATAGGAGCAGAGCAAACACGGTCCTCCAAACATCAGAGGTGGGATCAGGTTCCATGGAGGAGTGAGCATCCCCTGCCGACCGGTCACACCCGCCGTGTGCTCCTTGTCATGATCGGGAAATAACGGAAAAATCCGTCGACAATTCAGTGTAAATAATTGCATAACAATTAGTATGAAAAACGTCAGTCAGCATTTGACTCAATGATAAATTGTATTTGCTGACAAGGTCATTGTATCGACCATAGAACTTACGAAATGATGACTTTAAACGAGACAGCTGATATTCTTGTTTCATCAACTTATTTGTCAATAATTTACCTCGTTTTAGAAATTGTACATACGTAGAGCATGCTCTTGCGTATCGAATCAACTGAGAAATATATACCCCGTATGCAGGTGATGAAGGTATATTGCAGCATAAGAAAGGGAAGTTAACGATTGAAAAGTTAAAGTCATCACGTTTATCATAAAGCTTGGTAGTTAGATTACCATTAACGTCTTTTTCAAGTAAAATATCCAAATATGAAACAGATGTGTCAGACTCTGTGGTATCTTTTATCTCAAGTTCACAAGTAAATATCGTATCGACATAAGAATGGAAATAGCCATTGTTAATTGACAATACGTCGTCGATATATCTAAATGTCGAGTTGAAGGCCACAGCAAGTGTTTTCTTCTTTTCACGTACAAGATTTTGGACAAATTCTGCTTCATATGAATACAAAAAAAGGTCTGCTAATAATCGGTGCACAATTGGTACCCATGGGAATTCCAATAGATTGTTGGAAGACCTGGTCTCCAAAAACCACATAGATATTGTCAATCAGAAACTCAAGCATCTTTTTAATGTCAACTTCAGAGTACTTGTGTGAACAATCAGAATGTTTTTTAACAAAATAATTTTGCAATTGACCAATGACAAGGTAAGTATATTTACGAGTTCCATTTTTATTGAAAAAGCAGCTGTCAATGATATCAAAAAGCCTGGACTTTAATTTATCGTTGGGAATGGTTGTGTACAAAGTTGAAAAGTCGTAAGTTTTTAAGCTGTTGATTTTGGTAAAATCTTGTGATTTCAGATTTTCCAAAAGTTCCTTGGAATTTTTAAGTATCCACATCTGATTTACACCACTTCTCGAATATATTGTTGCACAGTACTCTTGAAGTTTCTCCTTCACCACTGTTAATATCTTAGTGAGGAGTAAAGATAGAGGCTTGGTTGAACATTTACTGGAACCCGCTATGTATCTTTCTTTGTAAGGATTTTTATGAAGTTTCGGAATCCAATATAAATATGGTAATTCAAATTCATTTTGGTCGTTTGGAATATTAAAAATATTCAAAACTGACATATGATTTTGAGGAATATCTTCCTTAGAAAGGGAACTATGAGTATAAGTTGGATTACCACTTGTAGAATTAAATCCAAGTTCCTCCAAAATACATTTAATATAATGAGCCTTACAAACAAAGACAATGTTGTTACCTGCTTTGTCAGCAGGGACCAGTACGTACTGATCATGTAATCTATCTTTTTCTTTTTTTTCACTTCTGGATTATTGAATACAGAAGGATAGATGGTTTTCATATTGCCTCTCAATCTTTTAATGCGCGATTTTAACATACATCTGATACATTTAATCCATTCTGACAAAGTGTCAAGGTCTTCTTTTTCATGTCTGGTCCATCGCCTGGCGTAGTCCTCTACAGAATCCATAATATTTATGAAATTCCGACGCCAGTTGAAGGATCTGGGTTCCCTAAATTTAGGACCTTTTAAAATTAGTGATCTAAGGTCCTTATTATTAACTATATTTACGTCACCAGTAATAACGTGTCCAGCAGGACTATAGTTATAGGGCGAAGAAGAACATGAACACGATGGAGGATTATGCTTCAGATATTCGATATCCAGGCCCTGTAAAGTTTTCTTGTAATTAAAAAGTTTGGAAGCAATAGTAGATGTATCAACTCCTTACTCCGCGGCTCTAGAGCAGACGCTCTAACCACTGCGCCATGCGGGCGACTTGTATTATTATGAATAACTCCGGAATTAATGCATGTATAATAGACATAATTTTAAACTTTAGAAGTAAAAAATCTTGCATCTTAAGACATGAAAACATAAAAAAAAAATTGTCACATTATTAGAGTTAAGATTTCATATTAAAAATCGGACAGGAAGTAAGTTACGTAGATAGTTTAATCGACGAATAGGGTTTAAACCAATATTGTGTTTCTCTCCGCTATAGCCGCAACAGGTAAACACAGTGACACACAACATCAACATGCGCACAAATCTAGCGCCTGTTCTCTGTACCAGAAAATGTGCTAGTCTAGCCGTTTCTTATAGGTACCGGTGGAATTAAACTCATGGGCAAAAATATACGGTTTCGAAAGCCACCACACTATGAACGTATTTTATGAGAGAACAATGTACCTAGAAAATGGAGGGGGTAAAATAAACCCAAAACCTTGACATGCTCAAGTATAATTCCCTCCATATTGATAGATAAGGCATCTGGCAGGCCTCTGTTACTCTTGCTCTTGTGTCTGTGATAAAGATTCTTTTTTCGAGGTTAGAACAACCCCTCTATCATGTGTGACTGACAGATGAAAGTCGCAAGCTGAAGAGGGTTAAGGATATATGTCAATTTCATATCAAGGGGGCTTTGTTTCCCATGGACCTCTTGTCTTAGGTTGTCTCCTATGGTTTCGCCAGTTGAAAGAGAATTGGTTGTTCGTTTGTTGTTTAACGTCCTTCTCGAGAATTTTCCTTCATATGGAGATGCTACCACTTGCCGGTGAGCTGCAAATTTTGACGTACACTCAGGGCAATTGAGCAGTGAGGGATCTTTTTCATGCCAGCATCTACTGCGACACGGGACCTCGGTTTATACAGTCTCATCCGAAGGACCGGGATTCGAACCCGCGACGTGAGGGTCAACTCCTTACTCTGCGACTCTAAAGCAGACGCTCTGCCACTGCACCATGCGGGAGACTGGGAACGGGATGATGATGCTTGCATATTCTTTAAAAGGAAAGTTTAACAAAACTCTGAATTTCTATGGAATTTTCATCAGAATAAATGCCGCTAAATAATAGAATCCAAACTGACCATATAAACAACATTCGTTATAAAAAAAAAAGGAAATAGTTAAGGGCTACTAAGATTTATCTTTCCTCTTTTTTCCAATATCACAACCATTCTCATGCTTTTGTCTTCCATATTTCTCTTGTTTGTTCACAACTCTGAATGTGGCGTCCAAAAACCAAGTTTGGCCTTGGCCAGAAGCTGAAGTTGGTGGTCAGTGTACATCAGAAGATGTCTGAAGCCTGGCATCTGCTGCTCCATAAAGCCTGTGTCAAGAAATTTACAAAACAATATGTTTCTAAGGTATAGTTTAATAATAAATTTAAAAGCATCTTTCGCTGCATTTTCTGGATAAGTTTAATATTACGTACAAAAGAAACCTTGCTTATAAGATATGACATTGTAATTACCTCCAAATTTAAATCTATCGTATTTTGTGGCCGCAGGTTCTGTCTTACCCCGTTAAAACCTGTTCACAATGCTTGTCATGTTGGCTGGCTTTGGATGTTTAGCGAGGAAAAGCATCAAACATCTGCAGCTGAATTCATGACGTTCTCTACAATGCAGGTTGCAGACTCAGCAGTATGTCTTTTTCTTCATCTACAGTACAGAATTTATGGATAATAATAAAAGTAATATTAATGGAAATGGAATGCTGCCATTGAATAGTCTGATGGCGATTTCAATATTGGCAAATAGCACTTAAACTATTCCATGGTAGTCGCCTTTCCGAGAAAAGGGATGCACAAATATTTCATTTCTTGGAAGTTACTCACTCTATTGGAAGTTTATTTAATAAACTGTTGATCTTTGGTGCATAAGCATCATTAATAACTTTCATTCGTTTAATTATATCTGAAGGAAATGTCTTTTTTCTTCGGTTTGAGTACGTGCAAGAAAAAATTCTTTTCTTCTTTCCTTCGGATTACAAGGCAAGGGTCATACAATTCGATACGCATTCTTTAGTTTTTTCGATTTCCAGTTTGTTTTGAAAAGTACTTAAAAATTCATCATATTTCTCTTCTAGATTGAACTTTCGAAATGTTTTGACTAAATATATCCTTTTCTATTAATAACTTAAAACATATCCCTTTTAAAATATCGTACCTAAAGGTCTGTGACACCAAAAGTAATAGCATCAAAGTATTCAAAATCTATGAGAATGGTGGTAAAGTATGTGCCATATTTCTTTCGTAAATTGTCTGCTCTTTTTTGCTTTTTTTTAACCTTCTTGGCATAGAGATTGCTCGTTGTCTCGTCTTTGGTTCAGACCTGTTTACTCTTACGATTTCGCCGTATTTTGTATGGATTTTGAGTCCAAAGTACGTCTCACGTTTTGCTATTATGAAAATACGGAGATCGGAAATAAAGAAGTAAGTTTTTAATTTATTCATTGTATACTCTTTAATCAAAAGAACATGTATACATTAAGTAAATTTTAATGAATCTTGTTCTGTTCCTTCAGTATCTTGTCAACTTTGCACAGGGGAACTAAATTTGAGGCTGATAATACTGTAAGCTAGACATAATGGGAATTATTATACCTCCAATTAGAATGAAAGAATTTGATCGGTTGACGAGAAAACATTAAAATTAGCTTGTGACCAATTTTCGTGCTACATGACCATTAATGACTTGGTTGTTGCATGTGTATGAGGTATTGACCGGTCATTAATATTATTGACCGCTGAACCTGACCTGTGCAGGAAATAGAAATAAATAAAAATGGCGGAACATATGACCACTTCGTTTTTTTCTTCACGTTTACTGTACCGTTTTTAGATAAAGACTATAACTGTAAGTTATTCGTGAGAAAAAAGATATAGACTATAAAATTGTGTACTACGTCACTTCCCATGTGTAATTTGTCGTCTGTATACAAAAACAGGGACGTTAAACAACAAAAAACACAAACAAAACAAAACAAAAACGATGGCTGCCGAATCGAGGTTTGCAATTCTGACAAATGAGGAACTACAAGCAATCCTAGAAAACCGTGATAGTTCCAACACAAAGCAATGTATATAATCAGCGAAATAAGTGTTCATTACAAACTGCACTGAAAAAGGACCGATTGTGAACAACATACTGCAAAAACAGAAGATGAAATTCTGATAAGATGGTGAATTGTTTAGTAGATCTTCGAAGATCAGCATCAGGTTTGGTTTGCAGAGATTTTTCCATAAAATAAATATGACATTATTAATGACCCAGATTTACGTCTATCGAACGAAATGTTCAAGGCAGTTTTGACGAACATCAAACAAACTGGAAAGGGAACCACTCAACACAAGGATATTATCAGCGATGCTGACATAGCAACATTGTATAGTAGCGGCGTCCTAAACGGATTGCAATATAAAGTTTTTCCTCAATGCGATGTTCTATACATGCAGAAGAGGAAGGGAAAAATCTTAGAAGTATGAAAAACAACTGACTTTGTTTTGAGAACAGATGGCCAAGGAAGGAGATATTATCTTAATGTCGCTCAGTATAACCAAAAATCACAGAGGAAGTGACGTGAATGACTATGATGCATCTTCATTAAGAATATATGAAATACCAGGTAATATATTTCTTGGAATTAAATGTAAAAACAAGATGTGTTTGTGAAACACTATGCCCCCGACGGTAACACAATTCTGGAGTGGGACGTAGACCACAGTGCAATAGTTATGGCCAATGTTAAAGTTTTTCAAATGTAGGTCAAAGGTCACAGTTGAGGTCAAATGATCAAAAATTTCTGTACCAATGAAAGGTCTTGTCATAATGAACACTCATGTCAAATATTAAAGCCTTACCCTTGACAGCGCAATAGTTAATTGACAAACAGACAGACAGGACAAAAACAATATATCCCCGGGATCTTTCGATCCAGGGGCATAAAAGTTAATGTAAACTTCAGTATTAACTAATTTTAGATCATATATTTCTCTATGTGACATAATTTTAATGAATTCAACTGATTTACAATTTTTCATATTAATATGTTCATGTAGGTGATGAGAAGTGTCCTGTTTCTAGTCTGGAGAAATACCTCGGAAAGCTGACTCCAAATTGTGAAAGTTTTTGGCAGCGACCAAAGCACCATATCAACGATTCATTTACTGTTTAGGATGACAATTCTACAGTAGGTCATAATACTTTGGGAAATTTTATTAAACCAATATGTATGAAAGCCGAACTCTCGACTCTGTATACAAACCACTGCATACGTGCCACGTATATAACTAGTTTGGATCAACGTGGGAAAGAAGATTGATTGATTGTTGTTTAACGTCCCCTGGAGAATTTTTCACTCATATGGAGACGGCACCACTTGCCGGTGGAGGGCTACAAATTCTGATCCATTGCAATTTTTAGTTGGAAAAACTTAAATCATTCGAACTTGCTCAGGAGATGATAGAGACCGCTTTACTACAATGTGTGGATCTTCAATATCACCCATTAAGGGAATAGTTTATGTCCGAGTGACATAATACCTCAGAGAATTAGAAAATCAACTCATTCTTTAAACAACTCGTGTACGCTAATGTGCCTGCGTAGGCATTTTCCTACACTTAAGGCAGGTGCACCAACTTGGTGTTTGAAGAGTAGGCTGGGATGAAATCCTCCTTCTTGGGTCTGCTTGTCATCTTCTCCAACTTCCTCTACCCCTCCATCTTACAGCTATTGCTGAGCTTGAAGTTGAGCTGAAATCACTCTCCCTTCTTTTGACGCAAACTTCTGTTGTAGAATATGGTCATCAACAAATCTTCGGGGATTCTTTTCTTAACAGTTTTACGGGGACAAGCAGAAACTTTTGTTTACGGACTATCAGAAGCTGTGCGGAACGACTGGCCTCAAGTTAAAGAATCTATGGACTGTAGATTTGGACACAAAGCTATGAAAGAAAGCTATATGACAGAGGCTAAACTACGCAAAAAGCGAGATGTTGAATCTTTCCGAGATTTTGGACAAGCTATACAAGATTTATATCGCCGAGCCTATCCAGATAACCGAGAATACGTACAGAAAGGTTGTATCAAGACGTTTTTGGACAATTGTAGCGAAAGCGAGGATTTCCGCCTGGCTTTGAAACGTACCCGTCCTAAGACACTGGATGATGCGGTAACTTCAGCCATGCAGGAAGAATATTAGATTGACTGAAAATAGGAAAACAAGAGATATTAGATATTCGAGACCAACGGTGTATTATATTCCGAGTAGGACACCAAATCAAACCGATGCCGGACCAGAAAATGTACATGATAGAACAAACCGGAGGAACAACTCCTGTAAATTTGCACGGTAGCAAGTGAGGAAAACACAAGGGATTTACGACTAGAGGAATTAAAAACTTTTCTTGTAAAACGTAAATAACCAATACGACAAGTGGACTTGCACCTGTCGTTTGGTCATTGGATTTTTTTTACATGTGTGTTTTGCAACGTTTCGGTTTGAAATTTCTTCCTTGCAGGTCACACAGAATCTTCTCTTACGCTTATGGAGGTCCATTACAAAACTAAAAATATTATGAATTCCCACCATATTTGGCCCGCTGCTGCTGGTAGATAGCCAGAGAATACCCTCAACAATCTCAGAAGACGATAGTTCCGACTCCTCAATTTGCCCAGTCTCATCTTCAACAGAATCATGGGCAGACGGAGTAGATAGCGGCGCCGACTCCATGGTCTGCTCAAGTTCTTGCCAAGGAAAAGCTATAACAGGCTGAGGGGACGACAGTACCACTCTTCCTCTGGTTTAGGATAACGAATTGAGAAGATGGCTTAACCATCACTGCATATTGCTCAAGCTTTCTTTGGAAGATCATGCACAGGCTGGGTAAGTGGCGGTTTTATAGAGTATAATGATTTTTTTTTTCAAGACACACTGCACATTAACATTTAATGTGGAAAAATAAATGAAATAGCTAGTCTGAGAATAATTAGGGTATTCAATAAAATTTTCAGACACGCTGTTAGACATTTATTTTTGTAGTTGATAATTCTTATCAATCTTGGTCATCACAGCATACATATATTTAAGAAACAAATACTGCTCTATTAAATTTATCTTATCTCCTCTAATACATTTAAAATTCTTGCATCATTTTTATTTACATACCAATGTAGGTATACAGAATTGCTGTACTGTTGTTTTTGTTTGTTTAACAAATACTATTAAAGATAAGAGTTTGAAAACGGTCAAAAGAGTAAAAAAAAATGTTTTTATTTTCAGTTCTAAAATATTTTTATCTTCCTATTCAATAAAGTTGTTCACGAGAGCGTATCCTTTTGTACATGTTTTATCATAGTAAGAGGACCATTGCAAGCTGTGCTCCTCACGCAACTAGGTTAAGGACGCCCATGAAATATACGCCTTGATATATTTAGGGAAAATGAATACAATTTTATTATCTTTTTTTAACGGCGTTAGTTTTGATAAATGTGAATAGTGATGTTTGCACTTGTATATATCGGGTCTCTGCTGAGTTCGACCAAAACGACATCGCTTACATCAGCTGTTTGTCGCGTGACAGGTTAAAAATTAGAACATATATGTAATACTACAAAGATCGTAAAAGTTCAACGATATACGGGCATTTTTCCGCTATAAAATTTATTCTGTTTTCTTTAAGACAGATGCCTTAACACGAAAAGTGGTGGGAGCAACTTCCTCATTCTCGGGAATTGTTTAAAATTTAGCCGTCTTTCTATAAACTCCAGACTAAAATGTAATTCGCATTGTAATAATGTTACATTACGGAATAAATCAACAATGCACAACAAGCTCCTAGCACTTTTCAGAATAGTAGGAACAATAGCTACATGTGTTTAAATAGTGAAGCGGATATCGTTGAACTTTTGGTATTTTCGAGGGGCTGGACCTGTCATTCTAGCACTATACTGTACAAATGTGCTCCCTATAGCTTTTTATAAAGTCTACATATTTCAATATTTAGTTTGACATTAAAATGTGGATTAATATATTTCAGAATATGTCACTCATTTGGTACGACTATATGTGCTTTTTATTTATTTTAATTTTACAAGCTACGATAAAAGTTTGATCAAGTACAGAGAAACTGCGTGTCAAACTAAGAAATGACGTCATCTCAGTAAGTTCAGCGAGATCAAGCTGACTTTCATTCTACATACGCTAGGTGCTATTTTGGCAAGATAAGTTGCATATCCATTTATCTTTATAATATTTATGAGGAACGAAATTATTAAGTATGTTCTAAAAAGAAATTAAGAACATATAGTATTCATCGAGATTCAGTTGTATTGTTTTAACGTGACGTCATAATAGCTTTCCCGAACCTCGGCATAGGCTGACGTATATATGGGAGTCCTTAACCTAGCTGCGCACTTCTTCCGACGCAGCCACTGTTCTATCTATGCCATTCTCATCTAACAAAGCTGGTTCATGTCTCCTCTCCATTTCAGTCTCAGGTGTTTCTTCATCCATACTCTCTGGCCCACCTGAAAAAAAAACCTCTCCAACAATCAATGTTGGAGAGATAGGCTGAGAGGAATTCATTCCAGGTGTTTCATGACTTCCTCACTGCCACTTACCTCCAATATCTCTTCACTTCCTTCTTCAAAATCCTTTATCCTGCTACCATTAAAATTCCGTAATCTTCCAACAGATTGATGTTTAAATATTATAATGTATTATACATATACATTTGGATATCTTGTTTGTTTTACATTTAGTTTTCCTTTTTTATTTGGTTGGTTGATTATGTTTATCAAAATTTGTGGCACATTTATTTGACATACTTAAAATTAGTAAATATGTGTGTGCATGTAATAACCATGCATGATCAACATTTCCAATGCGAAAGATAACTCTCCGAAAATCTGTCTCTTTCAAAAGTTATTTCCCTTTTTACAAACGAGATGCATATTAATAACGTCGCCATTTTGAAAAATCAAGAATGCTTTCGCACATCGCCGTATGAATTTGGAAATAAACTTTGCCTCGAACCCCTCCTGGTCCAGACAAGCATTGCAGTAGAAAAAATGTACAGTACTGTGGAGACTTTCTCTTATTTACATTAAACCAAACTAATTCAGAGAATTTGTGCCCCCGTATGAGGAAAAAGAACATGTGCAGATGGGGGGGGGGGGCGTTTTGTCTTTCATCTCTGCAGCCAATTCTGCCTGTTTTATCTCCCACATTTCATCCACAGCGGGTAGCAAATATCTCCTCTGCAGCCTTGTGAAGGAGGACTGACTTGGAAAGCCCATCTGCAGGAACTTGATATATAATTCAATTTTGTTGAAATAATTTCCAGAAAATAAGATGGCTGAGGAAATAAGCAGATCTCCACCATGTAGCCGTCAATTAATAAACAGGCTGAGGGCACCATGTTTCTGCTACATGAGAGTTTGGACATATCTGAAACCAAGAACACTCAATATACTCCCCTTGAATATTGAATAATATTTAAGCTCAAAAATTTTGGCCTATAACATTTTTTTTTTCAATTTCATACAACACTTACCCATTCATATAGACAGTTGACGCGACATGCTTTATGTTGAGGACTCCACCTTAAGGATACACCAAGGGATTTCAAATGTCAAAATTTAATTTGCATGTAATTCTTTCATTATCAAAGATAACATGATAATATATATCATTTGAAAGCTTGTTAAATATACTATCTAATTATCCTAACTTAAATTTTAATTGTTATCTTATTAAAATTTTATGAAATTTTTATGTAAATCTTAAAGCATTCATATTTTATAAATCAATTTATTTTGTATTTCACCCTAGAAAGTGGTCATTCTGGCTCATGGTTGATTAAAGATTGAACTTAAAAACTGTATCTCAGATTTTTGATAAATCTTCTAATTTAAAAGTTACACCCATTTGCACTTCAAAGTTACCAAATTTAACATTTCCCTCAATAATTCCCATAGTAAGCAAGATATCAAAAATCCGAGACATGGTTTTGTGAACAAACGTTTGAGAAACAACCTAGCCGATTTTCAGAGAAATTGGTCAATAAATAAGGGAGCTGAATCCTTTGAAATAATACCACCAACTGTCACCATCTTACAGTAGAGGGCAAAAACCCATTACACAACAAAATCTGTCGAAGCTTTAGATATATGGCATTTTGGAGATATGTCACTTAACCACATCCCTATGCATATTCACAAAAACAGGAGGATCTTTTCTGTATTTCAATGCCTTTAATTAAGAAAAACGTGCTGAGTTCTGATTCAGAAAGATTTCCCGGCAAAATGTCATGAGTTAAGCTCCGCCTCCTATTTTATGGTCATCGCTGATCCGTAAGGTCTACCTCTCTATACCAGAACCCCCGTAGTTTGATTGCTGAAAACATCTGTGTGAAGTGTGAACAATGGAGGAGCAGAAAAGAAATCCAAGATGCTGGGTTTATAATATACTACATTTTGACAACTCATGCATGGATTATTACTAAAGATATTATGTATATGTAATATACAGAGGAACAATTACTAAAGATGCAAAATAATAATATATCTCACTCCTTACATAGTTGCATACATACTAGAACATATGCATACATGTACACTGTGAGTAGTATATTAAAATATTCTTGAAAGTTTCTTATCTCCGCAAATAAATCAAGGCATGTATTGTAAATACTTTATAATTGATTATAGTTATGATGGAAACATTTTTATTGAAAGCATTTGTGAAAAACAGGACAAGGAAAGGGATTCGTGACAGAAGAAATCGATACATCCACTACTGTCATGGGGCACATGCACTAAAGGCTTGTAAATATACATGTATATTTGTTTTTTAACATATAGTTAGGTTTCATACGTAGATATATATGTTTAAATTTTTAATTAATTCTTCCCGTTTCATAAATTTTAAGCAAAAACATCTATTTACAGAGAAAAACATCCGATCTGTGACTGATGTGTACCAGTGCGCGGATTCAGTCCTGTCTTTAAACAGAATGCTGTGTCCTAGTGACATGAAGAGAGAAATAAGAGAGGCAAATTTTAAAATATGATTTATGTAGGAAATCAAAAATCAGCAGTAATTGTATTTAATAAGTTTAACACACCCTTTTAACTATTAAAATACATTTGTTTTTTTTTTATTTCAGGATGCTTACAGAGTTTCAACGGCTAATTGTAATCGGCGCGCTCGCGCAACAGATTTTGTTTATAAAATAAATTATCGGTTATACAATTTTGCTAGCATCGTGCTCGATATTTCACAATGTTTGGTTTATCATGAATAAAAAGAGAAAGTTTCATAGATGGAATTATGTTTTTGAAGCTTCAACATCATTATTTAACTCCCTGTGGTTTCTTTTATTCATGGTCACTAAGTAATACACTGGTTTTATCAATTTTCAATGGCATCAATTTTTGTGAAATCAGCGAATGACTCAGTATTTCTTGAACACAGGTCATCATAAAACTTTTTGATATGCTTCTTACTTTAATGACCATCAAATCCTATTTTAATTCTCACTCTGCAAAACACAAAACCACAAAAAATAATGTTTAATGTTGATGAAACCATTGTACATTTATTTTATATGATTGGATTTTTAATGAGATAAATGGTTGAGACGACTACAATATGGGGGAGGCAGGACTTTATGTATACTGACACATGATCTGTAGAGCAAATGATTTGTTTAGGTTTACAGGCCACGCAGTACAGTGGAAATATCGGCGAATTTTTTTAGATAGAAAATACATTCTTTACAAAGATGGGCGTTTCTTTTTAGGACTTTACTATTATCGGACAAATGCAATGTGGTTGAAAACTACATGTTGAGGACGGTTAGATTTCTTATTTAGACTTGTCACGTGATGTGGCAGTCACGTGATTTTAGCAAATATACCTGAAGTATTGAGGTCATCTATAAATTCTAATATTGCAAGGGCAAAACCAAGTTAAAAATCTAAGTTTAACATATAATTATTTTAAACACTCTTTGTAGTTTGTGAAAAATGCTGCGAACCTATATAGATTCTACTATCTAATTGCTAAAATTACATTTGTTAGATCGTATGTTGAATAGTTTGCTGGTCAAGTACATTAAATATAGATATAACTAGAACTGTCCAAAAGGGACAAATACCCCCCCCCCCCCCCCCCCGGCTGGGTTTTTCAGAGAAGGTACCAAATCACAAATGTTTTCTAGATGTGAGAGGTGTTCACAATTTGCTTAAACATTTAGATTGAAAATTTAATTACTCATTATATTTTTTAATGAATGAAACTAAGGTGCAGCCTAATAAAACATTAGTACTAGTAATTACAGTGTTTTTTATTACATTGAAAAAATAGTTTGCAACTATCTGTCATCTTTGTGAGACATAACACTCTGCAAATTGATTGTTGAAAAAAAAAAAATATCATAATTAATTATACAAAATCACATTGATCTTAATACCTTTATATCAAACTCATTTTAAAAATAAAAGGCTGGTTCCAGTAACTATGTATTTTGACAGACATAAATTACAATTAAGAGACTTGGACAACAGAGATCTTTATTTCTTTCTGCCTAATTCCCAGGAGATATAGATAAGACCTGCTTGATCAGAGATGCCCTAACAGCTTCCCACACTGAACTCGTTAATTAATCTTTAACTGGATGCATGTCCACTCATTACTCCCAAGGGACAAATGGATTTACACTATCTGCTGTGTAATGTAAAAAACTGTTTTTAATACTTTGTGATTTTTTTTGGTTCTAATGAGTAGTTTTAAGCTGTAGTTCACATTTTTGTACAGATGTTCTAGATTCTACGTCTCAAACCTTAGACATGAACCCAAAATGACTAAGTCAATAAAAATGAAAAAAAAAAACACCTGTAAAATGCAGAAAAACTATCAAATAATGTTGAAACTACCAGGTGCACTTCTTCATATGGTAAATAATAAGTGTACAAATTTTCATATAAATCTATGCAATAGTCTCTGGGAACAGATCTGGACAAAACCACATAATAAAAATGAAAAAAACACCTGTAAAATGCAAACAAATTATCCAATCATGATGAAAATACCAGGTGCACATCTTCATATGGGAAAGAAAAAGTGTACAAATTTTCAGACAAATCCTTGCAGCAGTTTCCAAGAAATGGTCCGGACAAAATCTCGTCTACAGACAGACGGACAAGCTGATTCCAATATACCCCCCTAAACTTCGTTTGCGGGGGGTATAATTAATTCATTTGCAAGATTTCGACAGGTTCGCAGCACTTTTCAAATATCTTCATACTTTTTGAGTTTATGTGTAAAAGCTTGTCATAATTTATTGAGGATATGCCCTTGCAATATATCGATTTATTACGACCCTTCTATTACCCTTAAATGAATCTGCACACAAATACGAGGGGTTATCAAAAAGTTCGTGGACTAGCGCCATAAAATTAAAACCGCTTTAGGTACATCAATGAATTTTAATACATTTATTTAGCATCATCTTTTCTATCTATAGAATAAACCATAAATAATAAGTTTTACTTTTTAATAAATTGTTAATGTTTTTGTAAGCAGTGGTTTGTCCAAGCGGCGCAACCTCAAATATGACGTTTTTTCTACCTGAGTGTAACTGAGAAAAACTCTTTTGATATGAGAATTTGTCGTCAAAAAATCCGGTTAATCCAGGCATGTGATACAACACAATTGTTCCGTAAAATTTGCAGTTTTTACCCCATTCTGTAAATTCTATGAAATTCCATCGTAAATTTTATATGGAGTTTCCAAACAATTAAGGGCTTGAAATTGACATCAAAAAGGGGGAGGGGTTTCTGTTTCCAACATTCTTTAAAGTTTCGCACCTGGAAAAACTAGTATAGACCTAGGGAATGTTAAAACGGGCTACAGAAAAATAAAATACATCCAGAGCACTCGTTTTAAATAGCCAAAAAGATTCAGAGAGATGAAAGATGCACAGTTAAAGTCAATTTGTAGTCAGGGTGTCAAAAATCAGTCACGTCGAAAAGTGACGTTGATCATATGTTATAGAAATTGAACTCCAACAAGCTAAGTATTCTGGCATAATCAAGTGAGGATCTTTCCTTGTGTATAGATCCATTTACAATATTATATGCATTGAAAGCAGCTGTTCATGACATTGTAAAGTCATATAAACAAGACGGACTTTAAGTCCTTACTTAACTCCAGGTAATCACATCAAGATAAGTGTATAAGGTAGACGGAGACATTGGTAGACATTGAGAAACAATGACGTTGTCGGACGTCATAAAACTAAACGGCGACAGCGCCGGGTGATCATATAATGTCTTTTTTTTATATATTAGAATAGTTTGGCAAATTATCAACGTATCAAGCTAAAATTTTCAACGTTTCTTAAACTTTTGTTGATTTATGTTTTTCATAATTTTTTTAAGCACAGACTACATAGTATAAATTTTATAGCATCAGTCCACGAACTTTTTGATAACCCCTCGTATACGACAGTATCGCCTGTATAGGGAATGTACGGGAAGTATATGAATAAAATCATAAAATAGACATGGCATCCAAGTTAATGGCCTCTTGTATATCTACAATTTATATTTTATTTATTTACAAAATACATTTTTCATTGTATAAATATAACTTGATCCGCCTCTCACTGCATACAAACTTCGTCAAATTTTACGATATGACGTCACATTGACAATTGCATTGCGATCAGTGAATTTTTTATATATTGCTATGTGGGATTTAACCAACGACAATAATACATGCACTAGTTAGTATTGATGTAGTTTAAAGCTATTCAACAGATTAAAATAACAAATCATTTAATCTTGTGGTAATTTGAAGAACTTATATTTTTGTGTGATGTCATAGTAAGCATTTCCCGTATAAATTAGGCCCCGCCTCCTTACTGCAGCCTTAACTCTGCTGCGCAGCCATTTCTGTAGCTAAAGTTATTCCACCCTCCTCAAATAAAGACAAGTTGATTTTTAGTAGTAGTATTATTTTAATACGTAACAAGGAATCTTTGTCAGACACTGATATCAATGTATGGCAACGTATTGCCATGATAATCAAGTCTCTTAAAAAGGAGGTTAAACTCTAGAGTGTAGGGTCATTACATAATACCGGTAAATTTTTGTTATACGTAAAGAAAATTTATAAAAACCAAAGCACTAAATATTTTTAAATGCTATAGTTAATGTTTGGAGATATATATAGAGAGAGAGATAAATAGAGACATAAATCAAAAGTAGGCCAACTCAAAAAATTGGGGTGAATTTCGGATTACCCTAGCACAAATTGTGGTAAGGCATCACAGGCACTTGTTTCGGTAATAAATTTTTAACCCATAACGTAATTATCATACCATGGGTCAAAAAATTTATTACAGAAATAAGTGCCTGTGTAAGGCATGCATTGATCAAAGGGGATCCGGATCCCTGGAAAAATCATATTTATTTAAACTGACATAGTAATAATTACTAAAACTATGCCTCGGACCTGTTCCCCTTGCGACTTGAGCAAACACCTCCTAGGGAAAAATTTCTGGATCCACCCAACAACAAATTACAATCGGGCTCGGGCTGTCCACTTGGATATAAGCGATAATGCTTAAATTATAAAGCAAATCGATGCCATTTGAGTGTTTTAATGCAGGGAGAAAATACTTTTGCGATATTGGGATGAGATGAATGCGCTAGCGCGCCGAATACAATTCGCTGTTTCAACGGAAGAGCTCTGCTCTCTTGTTCTGCAGTAGAATGTAAAATAATTAAAACAGAAATCAGTTTCTGTATGAATGTTTGTGTCTCTCAATATATCACAGTCTGAATAAATGGATAACTTGTTGATAAATGAACATGCTTCGATTTAATGATAAGGTAAATCACATGAAATAATTCTGTAAATAAGAATTAAAACTTTTTCTCTTAAAACCAACAAGATTGCAAGCATTCTAAATTTTAAATCTTCTTTGAAAAAAACAGACTTTAATTTTCAAGATGTAAACTTCTTCACAGGAAGGTCTCTCCAATCTACAATATGTGCTCTGAAAACATCTGAAATTAAGATAGGTTAGAAAGCCGACGATTCCCACAAAGGAGCTATTAATGTGCCACTTCCCTTAAATTTAAATAAATATTCTAAAACTCTAGGAATTAAATAAATTGGAGGAACAAACCAAGCATTCCAGCCTGTCCAATTTAACGTAAAGGCGTCCACTGCATTCGCCGAAATATGGCTGAAATATTGCCGACTCGGCGTTAAACAATAATAAGCAATCAATCCACTGCAAATGAAAATGGATTCCAAAATCTGGAACTTTTGCATTATAATAAGAAGCAAAAAAATCTATGTCGTAAGGACCCTTTTCTCGAGAAATTTCATCAAATAGGCTTCGAGCTATTCCATAATCATCAAAATCGACAATACGACTTAAATAATCTGATCATTCAACCTTCAACTTCCTGTGAGAGAATTTAAGACATTTTCCAGTTCTATCCCTGTTTTTTACAATTTGTACGAAACAAAACCCACAAATTATACAAAAATTTGTGAATTAAGTCAATTTTCCGAGGTGTCAACCCGCGGACACCAGGTGCCGCCATATTCTGAATCAACTATTTTGTTCCTTATTGAAGAGTTCCAAAAGACTTTCCGAAAAAGATAAAGCTCTTTTCCTATTGGTCAGACGTAGAGGTCGTGTGAAGATGACCTCCTTGCGATGCCTGCCAGACCCTGACGAGTGAAAGGAGAAGGGCGCTGGTTTTAATCGGACTGAAACCGTCTGTTCAAGTCACGATGAAAAGGTTATTAATATGCGCACATATGTGTAGAACTGGAAAGGAAACAGGAGAAGGAAGGAAACTGAGACAAAAAACGCCCATCAAGGAAATGTGCCTAAGAAGCCCCAGTGCCTATGGCATGTTTGCTAAAACTATGCAAAGAGGTGTGTTGAAAGACATTGAACAATGTTTAAAACTTACACACAAAAAATACACTTATTTCTTGCTTAATTCTAATATTTTTTTTCATTTCCGTCCTTTGTTGGACTTTTAACCAGATTTTCCAGAATCTTTGGAACTCATACAATACACTATACACTCCTCGCAGACACATTTACCCGAACCTTATACTGATTTTCAAAAGCATAACACAGTGAGAATAGGCAAATCAGATTTAAGTACACGTGCAAGCACATGATTTCGAAAATCTCTATATACGTGTATAAAATCTGATAGAATTCCAGAATAGAAACTCTATTTAAATTTCAAAGAATTTCACAGAACAAAAAAAAATACAGCAACAAATATAAAGCAATCATAAATAAGCGCGCGTGGATACATGTCCTCATATTTATTTCTGATTATTGAATAATTTAGAAACTTGTATTATTTATATATATAATAAACTTCATCTTTATTCGTTAATAATTAAGAACGTTATAAATACAATATACTAAGAAACTTGGCCAATCAGATTTCAGCACACGTGCTTCTGGGTATTTTCTAGATTTCTTACATTTATATTCTTATAGCACCTTATAACATATGCCATTGTCTTAAATTTTAAAGAGTTATATTGAATAGCAAAAGCGAAAAACCTTTAACGTATTTGCCAATCAGGTTTCAGCATCCTTGCATTCAATTTTGATAGCAGCATAACATATATGTATGAACTCATTATACCTATCTATATTCTAAATTTCATCCTCTTTTGTTAAAAACTAAAAGAGTTCAATAGTCATTTAAAATTTCAGCCAATCAAATTGCAGAACACATGTATGCGATTTATGTATCATATTGTACAACCTTATAATATATTCCTATATCTTAAATTTCAAAGGATTTTGTCACAGTAGAAAAGGCGTCTGTTGGCCACCCCCTAACACCTGCTCAACTGTCAATTATGTTAATGAAGGTAAGAGGCATGAATACCTTAAACTTGATCGTCTTTAATTAGGGATCCCGATCGATAAAAGATCAAGGTCACCTGTCGTGTGGGGTTAATTAAGGTTAATTGAATGTAACGTTGTTAATTATCATATAGATGAGGACGGCTGAATGGTGACGTATAGTTTGTCCCTCCTTCATGAATTAATTAATTTTCATGAAGGAGAGATATAAAACTTATAATAAATATTGACTCTAAGGATAGAGATAAAAAGGAAATAAGTAAATTACAAGTACGGACATAAATAGAAATGAAGTGACAGAATTTATTTTCAGAGATATCCAATTCAACGGTTGGAAAGGAAATAGTTCAGCAATGATAGTCACCCCCCCCCCCTTTCAACACACACATACACCCTCACCCTTTCACACACACACACACACTCACTTTTTTTTAATTATTCCAGGATTATGAAAAGTCTGAGTGTGAAAATTAAATTTATACCATCTTCTGGAGGGTTTTATTTTTATAAATGTTTACCTTTGAAATTGAAGTTTTCTTCTTTCTTTTTTTTTGGGGGGGGGGGGCTTTTAATAAACTTAAGAATAATTTAAGATCATAATTCAGTTTCATTTCTTGGATTCTAATATAATTTTACATGATGAATTACACTCCAGAACATCCTTATAGAGACTTTTTATGAACACTTTTTGAGAACCTTTTGTTTTAAATTCGTTTAAAGATAAAATTATCTTCTTGTTCTGGTTATACTCCCCACCCCCAACCCCAAAAAGAAAAAAATCCTATCATTTATTAAGATTACTTTTGGGGAAAGAAAAGAATTTTAAAAGCAATGTCCAATCACGTGAATTATTGGTAAAGATCTTGCTTTTAAATGAACAAATTCAACACAATTAGATTAGTGTTCCCATTGACAAGCGGAAGATGACCGAGGAAAGGAGCTCTCTAAGAAAGCGCTGTATTGCGTAACGAACCAGTGGAATTCTTGGAATACTGTCAGCTTCCTGTATGATTGTGACTTTGACAACCATATTCAGTTTATCTACAAGACCATCCGTAGTGGAATCGCCACATCAGAATGAATCCTTTATTGATATCAGAGCAAATGACACACTCTGTGAATTCATACAACCTTTTTCAATGTCTGGAAATGTATTTATGACCGTATGCTTATATGGAAATACTATGCGTGTTGACCTGAGGGTTTTCTTAAATAAGATAGCCACTATAAAAGGATTGTACCGGACTGCGACACAATGAAAAAGACTATTACAGTTTTTTTTCCATTAATTTATACCTCTTGGTAAAGATAATGATAGTGCGCAAGTTGAGGAAAACGGCAAACGTGTTTCTCATTTCTCATTGGTGTAAAACTCATTAAATATTATCGACGAAAATCCACAGACGGGGATTTCATCGACCCCCGTGATAAATATAAGCAAATATTCAAAAGTAATTGGAGCTCTTTGATCTGGAAATGAATAAAAATCATGTCAGAAAAATTAAAGAACAAGTCATGCTAACTCTTCTTGCATTCTGAGACAGAGCTAATTATTCTGAGACAGAGCTAATTATTCCAAAATGAAGCTTAAATTTTGAAATTTCAAGACACATACTTTGGATTCATTAGACGCTATCACACTAAATATTGTGCATTTGAAAATCACTGTGTATATCCTGCATTAGAATTTCCCAGGAATATATTGTGTCATCCTCTTTGATCCGTCTGTTGCTGCCTACAGGGCTTCTGATGAATTCGCACAATTCAGAGAACCTCTGTCTTGAAAGTGGTTCTTGTCTCTTGCAGAACATTGGCATCCATGTAACTGGATTCTTCTTTATCTCGTACCACAATCCAAGAACCAAATCCAGCCCCTCCTGAAACTGAGCGATTTCAGATAATGACCTGAAAGGCAAATACAAGCTAGATTGTAGTTCTGTGCCCAACACATTGATAAAATCTTTTGAAGTTTTGAATTAAGAGTATGTAATTTGACATAACAAAACACACAAGTTTTACCAACTTAACTGAAGTAAACTATAAATCAGTGTTATTCTAAAGTGTTTCAAGGGACACATGTTCATGAAAGATATAAACAAGTGGAAAGCTGTCAATGTGACAGTAAACCAAGTTTTCCTTGTGGGATTTCTTATATAGACAAATTTTCCATTTGCAAGAGTTATTTCCCTTTGTCGTGAATTACCCATTTTTCTCACTATATCCTTTGTAACTTGCCTGTAAATTTTTTTTAAAGGAAATATTTACCGGTAAATGTCTTTTGACAATATTATACCATATTATCTTTATTGGCAAGGCAGACAGACCGACATGCTGATTTCAATATAACCCTCTCCCCTAAATTTATAAAAATGTGCTGTATATCGTATTTGTGAACTTTTTTGAAAGGTAGGTCAAAGGTCTCAAGTTGAAAAATGCGAGTCTTTGTTATACTATGTTCAAGAAGTTTAAAATGAGCTCATTATCATATGTAAAAATATTTATATTGGACTACCTATCCTCTGAAACTGATTTCTTTTCAAGGAAGCAAAATATTAAGTCATAATTTGGAATCAGAAAGGATGAAACAATTCTTAATTTGAACGTGTAGAATTTTTCCATTTTTTGTCTAATTTTTCCATTTTTTGTCTCATTTTACAGAAGATATCACTTAAGATATTATTTGGTGTCTTGATTGTAAATTACAAAATTTTCAGCTGCTCCATGATCCGATTTTCGCATTTGTTAAGTCTAAATAATTTTGAAATAAACCAAGATACTGAAAAAAATTTAATACACATCATTTGAATTTACTGTTGAAATATGTCTTCCAAATTTGGATATAAAATGACGTTGAGTAAAAAAGTTATGACGGTAGTCCACGAACTTTCTAAACAACGCTCGTATGTTACAATATTCACATTATTTACCAGTTATTTAAATTGTGTCATTTTTGAGGATTAGAAATTTTAATATTTGTCTTTTTGGTTTATTTTCAGTGATTGTACCACAATAATCTACAAAGAATTAGACAAATTAATTTATGGGATGAAAAGTGTCCTTTACAAGAAAGGAGTAGACATTCCTCAGGGGTGCAACATGTGTAAATGAAATGCAAGCAAACTAAAGCTAAATGTAGTGATTGTAGCGGATTTGTTAAGATAACGAATCAAATAAGAAAAAAGTTTCATAAAATTTTGCAAAAATGGGTCAAACTCTAAGGTCAAGGTCAAAAGGTCATATATGATGGTACCCAAAGAAAGGTCTTGTCACAAGGAATACACATGTGAAATATGAAAGTCATAGCTCCAACCAATCAAAAGTTATGGGCAAGGTTAAAGTTGACAACAGACAAACGGACAGACAAACAGACAGCCAGGACAAAAACAATATACCCCGGGATCTTTCGATCCAGGGGCATAATAAAATATACTCGGATGGCCAATATAGTTGAGTTTTTGCGAATCTTGACTTTTTTGTAAAAATTCAATTTCAATAAATTTACGCTGGCCTGAGATATTTCACAAGTTCAAATGAATAATATTTGTGAATTAATTTACCATACATGTTGCTTTTAAATTTCATTTGTATGATATTAGGTTTAAAAATCACTTTCTTTTGTTCTTTCTTATTTATAGCGATATTATTCAATTTTCAGAATGTATTTTCAAAACTGTCATAAAAAAAATAATAATTTACCTACCTACCTACTCAACTAAAAATTTAGGGTCGGGTTAGGGGAAACAAAGATATTTTTAATGATGGCCCAAAGGTAACAATATTGTATTTCTGACATTCATTTTTTATAGAACAAAAAACAAAGAATAGTGCAGACATGCGTAAAAATTCACAATGATTATATAATCTTTCTTCCAATGCCTGTAGTTTTAACATTAACTATTTGTTTAAAAAAAATATTTTTTAAAAATGGCATCAGGTTATTGAATGATTAAGATACACATAAAGGTAAAATTTTCGACATCAGTTCACATCAATCTTATTTAAACTTTTAATGCGAGTATTTACTTTGATTTTGTTTTTCTGTAAATTCTTAGATCCACGCCTTGGCTGATCTAATCGATGCCATGTAAAGTGTACTTTGATACACACGCACTGGCCATCATTTACGTAACAGCGTAGATAACTGCATGTTATTTGAAGACCCGCCACTTTGTTTTTCTGTAAATACTTTGATCCACGCCTTGGCCGTTCTAATCGATGTCATGTTTAGTGCATTCTGATACACACGCGCTGACCATGATTAGATAACTGCATGTATTTTGAAGACCCACCACTACCCAAGCGATATTGTCTCTGTGACTCTCTATGAGTTATGTGTAGTTTTTCTTTTTTAAGAGGGCCTGTTTGACAGATCGTCCATTCTTTGTCATTGAGCAGTTTTGTTTACATCTTTAAATTTAGAAATCGTTGTCATTTGCCAGACCACCAGCTTATCAATGGCAGCTTACACTGGGGCTTCATATCCGGGGTTACAAACTTAATGTGTCATCTCGAGAGAGAGAGAGAGATGACAATTAACACTGGAAGGTTGACTCGAGTACGACTTCGACAATCGGGTCTTTTTTTGTCTCTGTAAGTTGAAGAAAAGCAGAGAAACAAATAAATGGTTCTTTTGTCGAATGTCATCATCGTTTGCTTATAATCTACATGACCAACCACGGCTTAGTATTGACGTATACTTTTATTTAACCTGTTGGCCGTGGGTTGCAACCCGTGTTGGTGGAGAAGGGGATCCTGGTGGCTGAGGTCTGCGGGTGCTGGGTGCAACGCACCTGACATGACCAACACTCCACTTTGGCCCCATATTCATCTAGACGGGAGGTCAAGTTTGGCCCGACTTGATCAATCGGCTGGTCACGCCGAGCTGATAATATCTGCATGCCATAGTATTGATGTTTTGCATTTTTTGTAATGTTATCTGATTCATTTTGCAATTTCCAATACGCCGACGTTTCCATGTTGATATATTTATATTAAGCGGTGGCTCAGGGTCAATCAGGCATATCATGTCTGAGTATAGTCTCTTTGTATCCTCTTGGTGTCTATCTTACTGGATATCCGTTTGACTAGATATCGCCCTTGTTGGCGCTCCGAGGTGGGCGGGGAGCAAGGATTCTGAAACGTTCTTCATCTAACCATGGATACTTCAAAATCAAAAAAACGTTGTTACCCAACAGGTCTAGAAATTTCTTTCAACGACGAACAACTTAACTCCGTTGTGGAACACTGGCCTCGCTTCATCACACTTGAAGCAAAACTATCGGATCAAAATTCAAAGCCTCTTACAAAAGTATCGCCTTTTCTTATACAAAAAGGTATTCAAGGAATTATTGGTACGCCTAAATCTGTAAAAAAGTTGAAGTCTGGTGCTCTTCTTATTGAAGTCACCAAGAAACAACATTCAAATTCTTTGTTGGCTTTAAAAATGTTGGCAGATATCCCTGTACTTGGAAAGGTTCATAGCGGACTCAACCAGAGCAAAGGTATTTTGTTTGACAGGGATCACGACCTGGATGGTATTCCTGAACAGGAAATCCAATCTGAATTGGAATCCCAGGGAGTGATCTCTGTAAGAAGATTCACAAAAAAGCGTAATGATGTTGTTGAACCAACAAACACTTACCTTTTGACCTTTTGTATGCCAACTCTCCCTACCAACATCAAAGTTGGGCTGTACCTAATGAAAATTGAAACGTTTGTGCCCAATCCTTTGCGATGCTTTAAGTGTCAGCGATTTGGGCATGGGCAAATGAATTGTAAAGGATCTGAAACATGCTTCAGGTGTGGTGAGGAGGGGCATGACGGCAAAACTTGTCAGAATGACCCAAAGTGTAAAAATTGCAAGGGGGAGCACATGTCGTCTTCAAAACAATGTCCGATATGGAAAAAGGAAAAAGAAATACAAAAAGTTAAACCAGAGAAAAGAATACCATATCCGGAAGCTAAAAAATTAGTGAACATGTACAGCGTTCCAAAACCAAATATGACGTATGCAACTGTTGTTAAATCATCCTCTTTGAAGGAAGTGTCTACTCAGGTCTCTGAGAAAGATTTTCTACAGCAGACCTCATCATCTGAAGCACCTTTGTCTTCTCATGACAAAGGTAAATCTACTTCATCACCTGCTTCTGCAGGCCATGCAGCTGTGGCTGCACCAAAAACTGCAGCTGCGGCTGCATCAAAGCCTGAATCTGCAGGAACATCTAGATCATCCGGGAGACAAAACAGATCTCCCCCAAAAAACAATCAGAAGCAGTCGAGGGATCGGTTGCCGAAAGGGGCAGACGACCTCGTCGCTCTCCACAATAAATTTGGGGTCCTAGAAGAAATGGACGTTACACCATGCCATTCTTCCTCGCAGGCCGGAAGCGTGTCACCCAATAAAAATAAAGGAAGAATATCCCCCATCTCCTATAACAAGAAATAAATATGGATCATCCTACAATTATACAATGGAATTGTCGAGGTTTTAGAGTTAACTTTAACGAATTATCTTTACTTATTCAGGACCATTGCCCGGTAGCTTTATGTTTACAGGAAACACATTTAAAGGAAACAGATAAGATCAATATTAAAAACTATAGTATGTATAACCATTATGCTCAAACTGATAGAGCATCTGGCGGTACTTCTATAGCAATCAATAATAAATACATTCACAGCCAAATAAGTTTAAAAACTAATCTTCAGGCAGTAGCTGTACGCGTTTCTCTCGATAAGACAATTACCCCCTGTTCTGTATATGTACCCCCACACTATCAATTACAATCTTTAGAACTCACAAAATTAATAGAACAACTCCCTGCTCCATTTCTGATTGTCGGTGACTTTAATGCCCATAATCCGCTTTGGGGTAGCGACAAAATCACAGATAAAGGGAAAAAAATTGAAGATGCAATATCGCATCATAACCTTTGTATACTTAATGACGGCTCAAACACCTACTTGCATCCGGGTAATGGTTCTTATTCATCAATAGATATTAGTTTAGTAGATCCTTCTTTACTCCTAGATTTAAGCTGGTCAGTGCATGATGATTTATGCGGGAGTGATCATTTCCCAATCATACTTAAAGTACCCAAACCCTCTGAAAATAACAATGTTCAAAACTGGAAATAAAACAAGGCTGATTGGAATAAATTTGAATACTTATGCTTACAAAATATTTTGGATGAAAAATTTGAAAACCATCCTGATCCTATTCAAAAATTTACTGAAATACTATTAAATACTGCAAATGAATGTATACCTAAAACCTCGACAAATTCTACTAGAACTAAAAAACCATGGTTTACAGAAGAATGCAATGAAGCAATAAAAGCTCAAAAAAAGCAGAAAGATTATTCAATAGAGTACCTACATCAATAAATTTAAGCAATTTCCGTGTATTTAGAGCAAAAGCTCGCAGAACTATTAATTTTAACAAAAGAAGATCTTGGAAAAAGTTTGTTTCAAACCTAAATTCACATACCTCTATAAATAAAGTTTGGAACGCAATAAGGAAAATAAAAGGAAAAGGTCCTGAAAAATATCAACATCTTAGTATTGGAAATCAAATTATAACTGATAAGAAAGAAATATCTAATGAAATAGCTAATACAATTTCAAAAAATTCCTCGACAAACAACATGAGTCCTAATTTTATTGCTCATAAAAATACTCAAGAAAAGAAAACATTAGATTTTATATCCGAAAACAGGGAGTGTTATAATGAACCATTTACTTTTGGAGGGTTGCAAAAATCTTTAGACAAATCTCATGACACAGCTGTAGGGCCGGATCATATCCACTATCAAATAATTAAACATCTTCCTAGTGAAAGTAAAGAATGTCTTCTGAAAATTTTTAATACTGTCTGGGAACGAGGTCATTTTCCACCTTCCTGGACTCAAGCCACAATTATTCCTGTTCCAAAACCTGGAGAGGACCATGCAGACCCTAATAATTATCGACCAATTGCGTTGGCAGGCTGCTTGTGTGGAGCCATGGAACGGATGGTCGATGAGCGCTTAGTGTGGTTTCTTGAAGCCAATAACATCCTTGCAAATATACAATGTGGTTTTAGAAAAAACCGAAGTACTATTGACCAGTTAGTTAGACTGGAGGCCTGTGTTGGGGATGATTTTGTTGAGAGGGGGCATGCTGTGTCTGTCTTTTTTGGCTTGGAGAAAGCGTATGATACTACATGGAAAATTTTAAAAGATCTTTGCAGTGTTGGTCTCAGGGGAGGTTTGCCTGGTTTTATTGGGAGTTTTTTGGATGATGGAGCTTTTGAGGTGCGATTAGGAACTACGGTTTCGGGCAGTTTTGGGCAGGAGGTGGGTGTGCCACAGGGGGGTGTTCTTTCAGTCACATTATTCAGCATTAAAATAAATAGTTTGGCTGAGGTGCTTGGGGATGGTATGCATGGTAGTTTATGTGTTGGTGGCTTTGTTCTGTGTTGTAGGTCTAAAAATATGAGTTTTATTGAGCGGCGGTTGCAATCGTGTCTAAACAAAATTCAAAATTGGGCCGATACTAATGGTTTTAAATTTTCAATGAATAAAACCGCGTGTGTACATTTTTGTTTAAAGCGGAAAAGCCATGATGATCCGAATTTGCAATTAAATGGAAATCCAATAAATGTAGTTAAAGAAATAAAGTTTTTAGGTGTCATTTTTGATAATAAACTCTCTTTTATTCCACACATAAAGATGCTCAAAGAAAAATGTTTAAAGGCACTCGATATTATTAAAGTAATAGCAAACACAAAATGGGGAGCTGATAAAAGTACTCTACTTAAACTCTATCGCTCTCTAGTAAGATCGAAATTAGACTATGGGTGTATTGTGTATGGATCAGCTAGGACTTCCTATATAAAAGCTCTTAACGCAATCCACCATCAAGGTCTTAGATTGTGCTTGGGGGCTTTTAGAACTTCTCCTAAAGATAGTTTATATCTAGAGGCAAATGAACCACCTCTAGACTTGAGAAGAATTAAACTTGCTTTACAATATATAATTAAATTAAAAGCAAATACCGATAATCCTGCTCATGACTGTGTTTTTCATCCACCAAATGCAAATTTATATGATAAAAACAAGAAATGCATAAAACCACTTTGTTTCCGATATAAAAATCATATAAGAGATTCCGAACTACCATTGGATATTGTAAAACCTTCCACTCTTTCTGAAATACCACCATGGAAATTAATTAAACCAGTAGTGAATAAATCTTTATCAGATCTTAAGAAATCAGAAACAAATCCTCTCATTTTTCAACAGAAATTAGCTGAAATAAAATCTAAACATCCTTCAAGAGAAATTTACACAGATGGTTCTAAGGACAGAGGCAGGGTTGCTGCTGCTGCAGTGGTCAAAAATGATGTTTTTTCTACACGACTTCCGAACGAAGCAACAATTTTTACGGCCGAAGCAAAAGCTATACAACTTGCTTTTGAATATATAAAAACTTCTAGTGAAAATTCATTTACAATATTTTCAGACTCGCTCTCATGTTTAGAGTCCATACACAATATGAATACAAATCACCCATACATTTTGGATATATTAACTAAGTTCTATCATCTTACTCAACAAGGCAAAGAAGTCGAATTTTGTTGGATTCCGAGTCACATTGGTATTTCGGGTAATAACAAGGCCGATAGTTCTGCAAAAACAGCTCTTCAGTATGAAATTGTACCTTTTAAAATTCCTTACACTGATCTTAAGTACTTGGTGAAACTTTACGTAAATTCCCTTTGGCAAATATTTTGGGATTTTTGTGATAATAATAAACTTTATGCCATACAAAACAAAGTTAATCAATCATCTGACTTTGGCCTGAAACGTCAGGACGAAGTCATTATTTCAAGAATAAGAATTGGACATTCAAGGTTTACCCATTCATATTTACTGAGCGGGGAACATCAACCTGAATGCATATCTTGTGACTGTGTAATAACTATAAACCATATACTTTTAGAATGTTCTGATTTTACGCCTGTTCGAAATAAACTTTTTAATGGCGTGCAAACAATGCATGATCTTTTTACAAATGTAAATCCTAGTGCAATTTTACAATACTTGCAAGAAACTGATTTTTACAGTAAGATTTAAATGTATATATTTTTATTAGCATTTTGTAATTTTCAATTTAACTGTTTTTAGCTCTACTGGTCAGAGACCAGAAGAGCTTATGCGATAGTAAGGTGTCCGTCGTCCGTCCGTCTGTCTGTCTGTCTGTCTGTCTGTCCGTCTGTCTGTAAACAATTTTTCAAAACGCTACTCCTCCTACAGTTTTGGTCCGATTTTAATATAACTTGGCACACAAGTAGACTACACTAAGATACATAATTTAGTGCATCGGTTTTTGATTTCGATGGATGGTGTTGCCATGGTTACTAAAAATAGAAATTTCTGTGAAATTCCTTTTAAATGCTACTCCTCCTACAGTTTTGGTCTGATTTCAATATTACTTGGCACAGAAGTAGACTACACTAAGATACATAATTTAGTGCATCGGTTTTTGATTTCGATGGACGGTGTTGCCATGGTTACTAAAAATAGAAATTTCTGTGAAATTCCTTTAAAACGCTACTCCTCCTACAGTTTTGGACCAATTTCAATAGAACTTGGCACACAAGTACACTACACTAAGATACATAATTTAGTGCATCGGTTTTTGGTTTCGAACGGTGTTGCCATGGTTACTAAAAATAGAAATTTCTATGAAATTCCTTTAAAACGCTACTCCTCCTACAGTTTTGGTCTGATTCCAATATAACTTGGCACACAAGTAGACTACACTAAGATACATAATTTAGTGCATCGGTTTTTGATTTCGATGGTCGGTGTTGCTATGGTTACTAAAAATAGAAATTTCTGTGAAATTCCTTTAAAACGCTACTCCTCCTACAGTTTTAGTCTGATTTCAATATAACTTGGCACACAAATAGACTACACTAAGATACATAATTTAGTCCATCGGTTTTTGATTTCGATGGATGGTGTTGCCATGGTTACTAAAAATATAAATTTCTGTGAAATTCCTTTAAAACGCTACTCCTCCTACAATTTTGGTCCGATTTCAATATAACTTGGCACAGAAGTAGACTACACTAGGATACATAATTTAGTGCATCAGTTTTTGATTTCGGTGGACGGTGTTGCCATGGTTACTAAAAATAGAAATATTTGTAAAATTCCCATAAAACATTACTCCTCCTACAATTTTGGTCTGATTTCAATCTAATGTGGCACACAGATAGAATACACTATGATACATAATATGTATTTCTGTTTTTTTTTATTTCGGTGAATGGTGTTGTCATGGTTACTAAAAATAGAAATTTCTGAAATACTTTCAAAACCCTACTCCTCCTGCAGTTTTCGTTTGATTTCAATATAACTTGGCACAGAAGTAGACTACATTAAGATACATAATTCTATTTATTGTTGCATGTTGCAAAGTTTCAAATCCAAGTGCTACTTTTCTTTTGTTATACGTACAGACCAGTAGAGCTACAGTCTCATCAGAGACTTCTGGTTATTTTTAAATTCCAAGTCCGTCGGATGGGACGTAAAATGGTGCCCCGTGTCAAGGATTACAACCCCCTTGGCACGCTAAAGATCGTTTCTCTGGTTTTCGAAAAAGAGTAGGCTCATTGGGGGCCGCCAGAGAAACCCAAAAACTCTCAAAGCCGTTCATACAGTATTTAATTCATACCGCCGAAATATGGCTGAAATATTGCCGACTCGGCGTAAAACAGCAATAATCAATCAATCAATCATTTATTATTATTATTTTTATTCCGACTTTAAAATTTATTTTTTCTCTTCTTCATTGTTGGAATTATGATATATTCCTCGAAAATCGCCCCCAGAGATAGACTCAGGTTTTGAGAAATTTAGAGTAAGGAAAACTTAATTTGCAATAAATACTGGTATAGAAAACTGCACAAATAATGTTCTTTTATTTGGTATCCTTGCACAGAAGCATTGAATATTTCTTGATAAACAGAATGTCATATTTCATGTAAAGTAGGAAAGGACATTGATGCAATTTTTCATATTGTTTCCTTAATACACACAACATACTGACGATTTTAAAAGAAATACTTTTAAGATATCATGCAGCATACAAAAATAGAACAATTATTATCACTAAATAGTAAATGTACACGAGTTAGTAATGACGCCCTATATACTTAACACTAAAGAGTTCTAATTCCATGGTACTGTCATTCAGTACATGTAAGAGTGATCTGCTATCAGATCTAAAATTAAATTGAAATCTACATCATATTACTCTATATGTATAAACTCAAGCATTTTTAACAATTTATCGGGTATTAGGCCAAGATTAATTAATTGAACACTTATTTGCATGTATTTTCCCTCATTTAAATAGGCGACAGTGATCTGTGTTCATCAATACTGCGATGTCTTTGAATTGTTTTATGCATGCCCCAGTAATTGAAGATTCAGGGGTTATCAGGTCTATCTGTCTGTCTGTCTGTTATAAATTTGTTTGTCCTCAAAAACTTTAACCTAGCCTTTAACTTTTGATTGGTTGGAGCTATGGCTTTAATATTTCACATGTGTATTCCTTGTGACAAGACCTTTCTTTGGATATGAATATATTTGACCTCTTGACATTGTCCTTGGAATTTGACCTTTTTTGCAAAAATTTATCAAATTTTAACCCTGGGCATAACTTTTGTACATGCTATGACGTTCATACTGCATATGTGTATTCATAATGACAAGACCTTTCCTTGGGTGTAAATATTTTTGACCCATTGAACTTGAACTTGAGAGTTTGTCCCATTTTTCTAAACACTTAATCTTGGCCATAACTTTTGAAGGGTTGATTCTTGGGCTTTCATTTGTAACAGGTATATTCGCCTTTGGCGAAGGTTAAAGTTTCTGAAATGCAAGTTAAACAAGGTCAAAGAGATCAAAATTGTTATTTCTAAAGACAGGACTTGTACCAATGAATATACCTGCCATATGGGGGCATCAGTGTTTCACAAACACATCTTGTTTTTGAGGTTGAATCACTAAATGACAGGAAGCTATGTTCAAAACAAAATAGACAGGTTCATTATTTATACCTCTATATGATTTAATTTTCTTAATTTCCAAAAAAAACAATTCATTCGTGTAAAAAGGGTCTTAAGTTGAAACATTTTTGTAGTCTGAAAATGCTTTTTAGTCCCCTATTGGTGAAACCTGAGGGGACTATTGTTTCCTCCTCCATCACACTAAAATATCGCACTTGTGATAAATTTGACCTGTTTTGGAGGGATAGCTTTTTAGCCAGATGAGCAATCTGCTTGAAACTTCGCATGATGATAACTTGTTTCAAGATATTCGCTTCTTTAATGTAACTTACTATTGAAATAATTTCCTGAAAATTATTTTTTTTTGTATTCACCCTATTACATTCATGCATTAAGCTTTTACACATGTATCTTTGCAAACAAAGTTGTGTTAAAAAAAAACAACAAACAAACAAACAAACAAAAACATATGTACTAAGTCTAATTGTACATATAACAAGTATCAAATGTACGTACTGTACATCTCACAAGAAAGAATATGTCATAAACTACTTTGAATTTCATGCAAAAGAATAAGTAAAAAATTGTAATTATTTAAATTTTTGCACATACATTTACGTAGAATTATATATCAGGTTTATTTTGTGCATGTTAAACTTAGTTTTAGATACTTGAAGATATAACATAACCTACCCAGTGATAACTCAGATCTTTCTTTTCTTATACAATTTTTTTAATCATATTAATAAGCTAAATAATATATACAGTCAAACCTTGTTATCTCGAACCCGATGGGACCGACAAGAAATTTGAGATGTCTGAGGGTTCGAGATATCGAGGGTAAAATACTTAATAAATGTGTGGTTAGGACTACCCAATCACTTCAAGATATCCTCGGTATTCGAGATATCCGTGTTCGAGATACCGAAGTACAACTGTACATCTATTCTGCACTGTGCAACACATTCCAAAAAAGCCAGATCATGTTTATGACCAGCATGCAAAATTCATATCAAACCATTTTTTTCCCAAATGAATAAAGAGTCCTTTCCAAACTTGTAAAAAAAAATGTTCATTTGAAGGCAGATTTCTTATGTCATGTGTGATTAAAATGGTCACAGCCTTTAAAATTCATAACACTCAGGTGACTGTCAAGGCCCAGAGGCCTCTTGTTGATGGCTTTAGGAGAACAATATTATGCAGAAAATGGATACTCATGAAAAATTGTACAAACAAGCTGAATTCTAAACTACTTTAATTTTTCTAAAATTTACTCTACAATTAAAAGTTAAAAAGTTAATGAACTTAATTTATTAATAATGATCATCACTACAATGAGATACATGTATATAATTGGACAAAAAAAATTACTTTGATATTTCTCCATTTCTTTTCCTTGAGAATCCATGTAAATATTTCTTTTAAATTATAACAGATTTTTTTATTTTCTCTGACAGGTGTTAGTACATAGTTGATGTTGATAGGATAAACTTTTTCCGAGAACAATGGGATTTGATGCTGAGGGAAGCAAGAGAACAACATACGTAGTACATGTTTCACATTAGAAGTTATACTCCTAACATGCTAAGATTTAGTGTCTTTATTTCATTACAACTATGTGATAGGATTCAATAGAAAATGTGAGAAAATAGCAAATAAGCCATTAGAGTCATTAATGTTCGGGTTGCCTCGACTTATATCAGGAACAAAGCTTACAGGAGTTATTATAGTTAAGAAAAAACATAACTTGACTAATATAAAATTGTCCCTGTGTATTATATCATCTAAAAAAATCATGAGTTGGGACTTCATGCTGTGTCATGTAGCATGATGACAAGCTGAAGAGAACACTTTCATTTTGTTTTATTATTTGGTTAGGATATCACTTTGGATGAAGTATCATTGAACTGCCTTAAGCTCTAGAACAGTCAATATTGAATCGGCTTGAATGTTTTGTTTTATTTCTGGGCACAGAGCAAAAGAGAGAGCTTATTTTTTTTCTACATCTAGACTATGTTCATAATGCATGTACCAATTCTCAGCTGCTTCTAATATATATGCAAATTAAATATATGGGTATTTATAATGATGTTCATCAGTGCGGGCTAGTTACAATAATCTAACAGTGTCTGTGTGTCATGGGACAGGGTCAATAGCAAATTATCATTTTAACTTAGAAAATTCTTTCTACTCAGATCTTAATCCAAGAATCCTCTGGATTAAAAACAAAATCCCTGCTTTTTTTTATCATGTACATTATCAACATTGTCACAATATGAAACTAAGGGTTTGAGCATGTTGAGTGAGTTTAGATGAATCTATAGGCTTATAGATGTCACCATAGAATGTGTTCATATTTCATTAAATGACATAGTAATTATGCTCACAATGCCATTCTAGTCACCAACTATGGAGCTTGGTGTTAATTGTGAAAGGAAAAAGTCATGATCATTCAGTTTCCCTAGCTTATGAATAGGATTTCAGCCTTTCAAGCTCGTGATCGGCCTATAAACACGGTGTTTTAATGAACATGCAATGAAAAGTGGCCCCACATTTCACATATTCGTCTTCACTTACATAGGTGTATCTATTTGTATGCATATACACGTATTTAAATCATGATAAACAACGTGTACCTTACTTAGACGAGCCCGAGCTGTTCTCGTGATGAAACCAGACGTTAAAAAGATGTAGCAGACTAACCACTTAATTGTAACTATGAATATCTAAAATGTATTACATAGAGACAAAAAGTAGTAAAATGTGCCACTTCTACATTTCTTTGAATTAAATTAATCGTAAATAATCCGCAGTATTGTCTTTCTTGACTTCCGTCATTGTAGTGAGATGCAGATAAAGTTGAAACCTAATCAAAATGGCAATTCCGGATTATAAAGTTGCCCTTACTGGCTCGTTTTCATTAAAAATTAAAATGCACATCTACTAATCGACACATTCGACGCCATATCGCGAACGCTCTGGCGATCACCTCCGTTCAGAAGCGAGCGCTCGCGGACGAACGCGAGCGCTCGCTCTGCTGAACACACCTCAGTTTATCAAAACGTAAACATTTTATTCGAATAACTAATGGGACATAGAGAACTGACAGATTGATTGATTGTATTTTGTTTAACGTCCCTCTCGAGAATTTTTCACTCATATGGAGACGCCACCACTTGCCGGTGGAGAGCTGCATTTTGTCCTATACTCGGCGCTTACGGCCATTGAGCAGTGAGGGATCTTTTTCGTGCCAGCACTTACTGCGACACGGGACCTCGGTTTATACGGTCTCATCCGAAGGACCGGTCTCCACGTCCCACAGTGGCATTCGAACCCGCGACTTCGCGACTCTAGAGCAGACGCTCTAACCACTGCGCCACGCGGGCGACGAGAACTGACAGATAAAAGAAACTGGGGGTGGATAAGCCGAGCCATATGCCTACATAACGATCGATAAAAAAATCAATAAATTCATTTTATGAAAATTTCAGTTTTTGTTGAGTTAATGTAATGCTAATTATCATTTGCAAACAAATTTGACAAAACCTGAATACTGTAACAGCGAAAATGATTCTGATTAACACAACAAAATGGCATCACGCTCAATTTTCACAAAAACTGACATAAATTGGATGATATAACTACATTTTTTAAATAAAGTGGGTCATCCTACCATTTTTTTGAGAACGATTAATGAAAGGCAATGGGAAAATTTGAATACTTTTATTCCCGTTTTTATTTAGTTTTACTACAGGCGCTTCTAGATCACCACTATCACTATATACAATGTTAACATTTTTATAATATCTCCACAATAAGTGTTAACACTCAATATACAGATTAAATAATAGAAGTCCCTACCCATGTTAGACACTTGTGACAGTATATGAAAGTCAACTGTTTAGCTTGCTCAGAATATAAATATCATTTTGAAAACTACTGTAAACATTAAAATGCTTAGAAAAATTCCAACTATTTGCAGTTTCCGTTCATTTTCTGTGCAGAAGTTGAACATACTGAAATCAAATTTTGTATAAAGTTTTATCATAAGAATATCTAGGTCAAGTTCTGTTTTGGGTACGATCGAGCCATATTGAACATACTGAAATCAAATTTGGTATAAAGTTTTATCATAAGAATATCTAGGTCAAGTTCTGTTTTGGGTACGATCGAGCCATATTTGACAAAGTTATGCCCCTTAGACTTGAAAAAATTCCAATTCTTTGCAGTTTCCGTTAATTTCTTCGCAGAGATTACACCTACTGAAATGAAATTTGGTATATAGAGTTTTCACAAGAATATCTAGGTCGAGTTCCGTCTGGGGTACAATCGAGTATTTTTTGACAGAGTTATGCCCTTGGACTTAAAAAAATTCCAATTATTTTGGGGGAGGGGGTATAAGTGTTTACAAACATCTCTTGTTTCCTTTTGTGCTGCTAGCCTCAATTTCTTGTTTACATATAAGCGAGTTGCATCTTATTCTTAAGGCAGGGCTAGAAATAGTTATTGTTTTTCACTGGTTACTCTGGGTATTGCCTTGAAAGAATGAAAGTGTTCAAGACGGGAAGGATCCTCACTCTGAGAGGACACATATTTCAATTCTAAAAGGTACTGAAAAGTTGTATTTCTTTTCAAAATTATATTGTCAATATATCTTTAACACACCTGCTTCCTATATTATGTTAAATAAATTATTGACAAATATTTTTTTTCTATTTCTAATTAACATCTGTGAAAAAGGAAACAAAAAGTTTCACTATGATTCAAACTCTCAGCTCTAAACCTCACTGTTAAGTGTAAGACTGAACATGTTAACCATTACACTACAAGGTCTCCTTGTCAATGTGTGTCTTTGCGATTTAAATAAACAAGTTCAAGCATAAATTTCTTTTCAGATATGTTCTATTTTCATATAAAATGGGTTCATGCTCCATTTTTATGAAACATGAAATAGATTTTACATTAACATTTCTGTTATTAAGATATTGATGAAGAATGGAGACTTTACCTCATATTCAGATATCATGACATTACTGGAATATTATTTTTAGAAAAATATAGATAAACCAGGAAGTTTCAAAATTGAGAAATATACTGTTTCAGAGCTGGGGACAGTCCTCGCCTTGTATGCCCCCTTTCTTTTACTGTTCAAGACAACTCGGTTACTTCAGTGTCTTAATACTGGGTCAGTAGATTTTAAAAAGAATCCCGGTATCCCAAAAACCATTATAATAATAAATATTTTGTTTATATTGTGATACTTTATAACTTCACTAACTTGACAAAGAAAGAAAATGACAGAACTTCGATGCACAACCCTGTAAAGTTAACTAGCCTGATTGTAGATGAATTTTGTTTTGCATAATAAAAATGCTGACCCAAAGGGCTCATGTCCTCTACAATACAATAGCCCAGATTAAAAACTCTCTGGCCTAAGACCAGCAAGCCATCAATTATTTTAAGCCCTGCCTAAGGCCACAACATAACTCTTGTAAATATTTCCTCCAGTAAAGGGCATTTTGTTTGTCTAACTTCCACAATTAGTTGCCTGTGTGGCGCGGTAGTAACTATCATCTCAAGACTCACAGAGTAAATAGTTGATACTTACATTGCGGGTTAGAATCCCACTATGGGACATGGAGACCAGTCCTTCGGATTAGAGGTCACAGTAGGTGTTGGCAGGAAAAGGACTGCTGAATGGCCTTAAGTGCCGAGTTTAGGTAAAAAATCCAGTGAAAACTAACTGCAGTCTATTGGGGGTGGGAGGGGGGTATAGCAATTATTTCCACTTAATTTTGAATCCTGCCTATGCATGGCAGAATAAATGATAAAAAAAAACAACCGCTGTAGTGTTAGCAAGGTTTAATCCATTTAAAACCAACATGAGCTCTTTAATAAATTTATTAATTCATCATGTTGGATCATAATAAATTTCTTAATCTATTAGAAAATTTTTTTAGAAAACCTCCTCAGATGGATAAATTCACTTCTTGAAGTCTTTTCCACAGTTTTATTGAAAGCCCTGATATATAACACGTGTTCCACTATTGATATCATTATCTTGATAAAAATTTATTCTTTTAATCAGGTTTCAGTTCTTGCCAAAGTTGTAAAACTAAAGGAACTAAATGTGCAGGAAGTCAGGGGCACACTACTGAACAAAAAAGACATAACTATCGCAGATGTCCCTGACACTGTGAGATGCTCTAGCATTCGATACAACAATCAGCCTCAACGCAGTCTTCTTCATTAAAAATGTTGCAACCAGACTGTTCTCAAATATCAAGTCCCTCACCACAACCAAAACTACTACTTTCGAATTAGCCGAGAATCAGAGTGCTTTCTGTCATATTAATGACCATGCGTATAGGATGTTGATCCAAACTGCCCATTTAATTGGTTATTTACAACAAATTTTCTTTCAACTTTTAAAACATTTACATTTAATAAACCAAAATATACAACAAAAACTGGATTGAGTTGGGTAACTGTCAGTGTTCAACTCGGCGATGATGGTTGTCCTTAATTACGATACAATTGGTCTCCGGACTGGTACGGAAATATATCCTCCTGTCCTACTGCAGTGGAGGCGTACACACACACAAAAGGTATACGTCTTGCGCCCAAGACTCTAGATGTGACCGTGTCTGGTGCCGGGACATCTACCACACAGGATGAGGACCTGTTAATTACCCATGCACAATATAATGTCAAGGTAGACATACACTTTACACATTGTAAGTTGTACAGTACATACACATGTACATATGGCGTACAAATAGCATAAATTTGCTTTACTACAATATATTATACCTTTACACTTTATAACAAATATTACAGAACATAGGACATACTGAAAGACACGAACGGGACACCGTACAATCATTACTCGAACACTTTTGACCAACTATACATATAAATAACGTATACAGAGATATAAAAATAATTAATCTCAAAAAGCAAAACAGTTAAGGCTGACTATGTTGAGAAATTCCGAAACTGGTTGTTTTAAGATATTTACAGCATTTATATTTTAAAAGTTAAAAAAAAAGAAAATAAAAACAAGGCTTACCTCACAAAAGACATACATATTAGTAATATCAGGTAAACTGTGTTGAAGTCTGCCATGACCATTCTATTGTAAAATTTACTAAAATCTCTAGAGAAGAACGCCCTTCTCTATGAGGACTGCCCTGTCCAACTGCCGCACGGACTCAACATTACATTTAAAGGTCCCGTGATTTGAGGTATAAAAGGGGTTAAATATGTACGCAGTGAAAAAAGGAGGCTCACCACAGGGGAATAGAATTTTGCTTGCGTGTTCGAATATAGACCATTTATATAGATGTAGATTTTAATGTGACACTTTCCAGGAAATAGATCAAAACACTTTCCAAGCAGAATCCCAAACAGCCACTGCGGAAGGGGAGATAATCAACATTTTGAAAAAAAAAACACCCACTGCCTGTCCTGTAAAAGGGAAATGCAACACACTGAAACAGAGATGCTTTAAGTGACAAAGTTTGATGATTCTAAGCCTCTCAATATCAGAAATATTTAGATATAGCTGTGAAATTCCAAAATTGTCACTGACCTACTTTTTAGTTAACAGTCCGTGATCCCAAAATGCATAAAATGAGAAAATTGATGATTATTAGCCTTTTACTATTTCAAATATTTAGATATTCCCTCAAGTCTACAAGTGACCTACTTTTGTCCTAACACCAGAACCTCTGACCCAGGGGCCATGAAATTCATAATTTTGGAAGAGGCACTCTTACTCAACATAAGTATGTACTTAATTCACCGGATTAATACCCAGGAACAGAGAAGATTTTCAAAGAATTACTGCATTCATTTAGAGCCCCGCCCTAACACCAGAACCCCTGACCCTTGGGCCATGAACTTCATAATTTTGGAAGAGGCACTCTTGCTCATCATAACTATGTACTTATAGTTCATCTTCTTAAAATTCAGGACCAAAGGAGAAGATTTTCAAAGAATTAAAGCATTTTCACTATATAAATCATCAGAGCTCCTCCCTAACACAAGAACTCCTTACCCAGGGGCCATGAAATTCACAATTTTGGAAGAGGCATTCTTCTTCATCATTACTATGTACTTAGTTCATCTGCTCAATATCCAGGAGCAGAGGAGAAGATTTTTGAAGAATTAATGCATTTTCTCTATAAATCATTAGAGCCCCGCCCTAACACCAGAACCCCTGACCCAGGGACCATGAAATTCACAATTTTAGAAGAGTCATTCTTCCTCATCATAACTATGTACTTAGTTCATGGGCTTAATACCCAGGAGCAAAGAAGAAGATTTTCAGAGAAATAATGCATTTCCACTATATAATCATTAGAGCCCCACCCTAGCGCCAGAACCCCTGACCCTGGGGCCATGAATTTCACAATTTTGGTAGAGAGCTCAATGCTTATTACAATCATGCCAGCAGTTTGACTGCTTGATTTCCAGGAGTAAAGAAGATTTTTTAAAAACTGCATTAATTTTGGTGGTTTTAGCCCCACCCCTCAGGCCCCAGGGGGGCAGGGGCCATGAATTTCACAATTTTTATTCCCCTTCACCCATAGATGCTATATGCCAAATTTGGTTGAAATTGGTTCAGTGGTTCTAGAGAAGATGATAAAAATGTTCAAAAGTTTACGAACGACGTACGACGACGGACAAAAAAGGATAGCAATAGGTCACCTGAGTGACTCGGGTGACCTAAAAAGACACAGCAGACAAAATGAAAGCTGGGAAATATTATAAAATCATCAATAGCACTTATCATGAAGTCTTCGGACGTGAGCTGAAAGCTGACTGTATGGTATGTGTTTTAAAAAACCAACCAGAAACATCGAGTCTTAAAAATATTCATTCTACTGGGTTTATTTTAAACTCTTTAAATTTTTCGCAAAAAGTTTCGTTCGTAAAATAAATATGACTTTTAAAGACTAAGCATTTTGAACGCCTTTCTCATCAATTTTGTTTTAAAAATTATATAGATAATTATAAATATATATAAACCTTCTTTTAAAATTCGCTCAATAACAATTATTACGAAACGATTAACAATAAATTCAGCGAGACCTTTACCCATTTCACATTTTTCATATAGATCATGGAGACGTTTCTTGTACTTAGCGAGGCTGAATAAAAAACAGTACAAGTCTTTTTCGAGCCCAAGCTTTACTCCATGTCGGAGGCCTCCGCCCTGCCAAATGGCACAAGACTTTCACTTGCTCCCGTACAATTGAAAAGTGTAATCTCTCTCTCTCGAATATGTGTATAATACAGATTTTCAAAATTTAGGTCGGAGATATCACTCAAGTGTCTAGCGGGTCGAAAAGAAGAGAAGTCCAAATATGCATGGGAGGAAGAACAGCCCTCCTTACCCTCTGGGATAAGGAGGCTGAGGAGCCAGTCGATGTTAGAGCGCTATACACTATTAAGTGTATACAGCCTACCAATGATTTCATCAATCAAAGGTGATACTCTTCTACACCGATGACAAAATCTGAGTTACTTGATTAAGCTTTACCCTTATATTTTAGAGTAAACCATAATAAATACTACAGAATAATGCTAATGAATTCTTTGCATATATATTCTGATTGAAGATGCAAGAAATTTTACAAATTAGTTATCATAGCATTTTTACAATACGGAACTTTATCTTTTATAAAAGATTTTACTCATGTTTTGAGTTTAATTTAATAAACAAAAAAAAAAAAAAATCAAAAGAGGCCCATGGGCCACAACGCTCACCTGAATAACTTTAGCATTGCTGTTTTCACCTGATTTCCCCCTTGTAATACCTATTGTGGCCCCGCCCTTCCCCAGGGGTCACGATTTTAAAAATGTAGAATCTGCACTACCCAAGAATGCTTTCATATAAGTTTCTGGCCTTGTGGTTTTTGAGAGGATTTTTCCTATACATTTCAATGTTAAAATTTGATTCCCTTTTTTACCCCGCCCTAACCCTTGGGGTCATGATTTTAACAATTTTGAATCTACACTACCCCCAAGATGCTTCCACATAAGTTTCAACTTTTCTGGCCCAGTGGTTCTTGAAGAAGATTTTTCAAGATTTTTCCTATATATTTCAATGTTAAAATTTGAATCCCTTTTGTGGCCCCGCCCTACCCCGGAGTTTATGATATAAACAATTAAGAATCTACCCTACCCCAGGATGCTTCCACATAAGTTTCAGTTTCTCTCACCCAGTTGTTCTTGAGAAGAAGATTTTGAAGATTTTTTCTACATATTTCAATGTACAAATTGGATTCCCTATTGTGGCCCCGATCTACCCCCGGGGATCATCATTTGAACAATTTAGAAACTACACTACCCGAGGATGCTTTCACAGAAGTTTAAGCTTTTCAGGCTTAGTAATTCTTATATATATATATATATATATATATATATATATATACATATATATATATACATATATATATATATATATATATATATATATATATATATAAAGCACTAAAAATGACCAACGACACGAACAATAGAAATTGTCAAATTTTCGGGACGCCCTGTCCCTTCCTCAGGACAAAGCAACAAGTTAAGAAGTCATAAAAACAAAGGAAATAGAAAAACAAAAACGGCTAGCACTACTACTAAACTACCTATCACTATTTATTTACAATGTTGCATGTTGAATTTGAATTTTATAATCAGTTGTAAAGAAATAAATCCGGACCGCTATGAAATATGTCCGGTCTCTCGGGTGTACTCTGGTGAAGTGCGATTTACATAATTTAACGCATTAATTATCGCTAATTAATTATGGCCAAGCAGTAAATCGTACACTGTCTTATTCTCTAAAAATAGTTCAACTTTACATAATAAAAAGAAACCAAAGAAAGATAATTTAGATGTATAATAAATGTAATTTAGAAATGTTTTAGAACTGTTTATCGGATAAAAGAAATAATAAACAAATATATAAGCAAAAAATCTATGCGTGGGTTGTTCCAGAATTGATAAAGCGAATTAACGGTAAAGTTAACACTATTTAGAGAGAATAAACTTGTTTGTTACAATCAGGAATTGGGTATACTTCACGTTCATCCTTGTGAAGTCATTTAGTTTGTTGATACCATTAGGGCGGAATGACTTCAATCTGTGCATCCAGAACTTTTCCTTGCTTTTTCTCTGAGAATCGGTCCAATTCGGATTATGGTCAATAACCACTACTGTCATGTCCTCCCATTTGTGACCTTCAAGGTTAAAATGTTCCCCAACAGGTTCATTGAATTTTTTGGTCTTAATGGTCGAACGGTGATTATTGATTCTCCTGCGGATATCTCCCGTTTCCCCAACGTACTGTTTGGAATAAACTTTACAACTGATGAGATGCAGTTTTCAAGATAACGAACAGTATTCAGACTCAAAAGTCCATCAAACAATACAAAATAGGAGCAGAGCAATCACGGACCTCCAAACATCAGAGGTGGGATCAGGTGCCATGGAGGAGTGAGCATCCCCTGCCGACCGGTCACACCCGCCGTGTGCTCCTTGTCATGATCGGGAAATAACAGAAAATCCGTCGACAATTCAGTGTGTAAATAATGGCCTAACAATTTGTTTGAAAAACGTCAGTCAGCATTTGACTCAATGATAAATTGTATTTGCTGACAAGGTCATTGTATCGACCATAGAACTTACGAAATGATGACTTTAAACGAGACAGCTGATATTGTTGTTTCATCAACTTGTTTGACAATAATTTACCTCGTTTTAGAAATTGTACATACGTAGAGCATGCTCTTGCGTATCGGATCAACTGAGAGATATATATACCCCGTATGCAGGTGATGAAGGTATATTGCTGCATAAGTAAGGGAAATTGACGATTGAAAAGTTAAAGTCAATACGTTTATCATAAAGGTTGGTTGTTAGATTACCATTAACGTCTTTTTCAAGTAAACTAAACAAATATGAAACAGATGTGTCAGACTCTGTGGCACTAATTACATGAAATGAAACAAAACAAGTAAAAAAAGAGTCAGGGAAAGTACTGATTCTTTTATTCTAAAGTATTCAACGAGAAATATCTTTTCGAACTACCCCCGTGGGGACCCGAGGTGATAAGAATAGGTCCCTGGCACCCCCTTGCATGTCGTATGAGGCGACTAAATGGGGCAACCTGTTGGCCGTGGGTTGCGACCCGTGTTGGTGGAGAAGGGGATCCTGGTGGCTGAGGTCTGCAGGTGCTGGGTGTTATGCACCTGATAGACCAACACTCCACTTTGGCCCCATATTCATCTAGACGGGAGGTCAAGTTTGGCCCGACTTGATCAATCGGCTAGTCACGCCGAGCTGATTTTATCTAACATGCCTTAGTATTGATGTATTTGCAATACCTTTATAATAATTTGTCTTGCTTTTGCAAGTTTCCAATACGCCGACGTTTCCATGTTGATATACATATTAAGCGATGGCTTAGGGTCAATCGGATATATTCTGTTCGAGTATAGTTTCTTTGTATCCTCTTGGTGTCATTCATACTGGATATCCGTTTGATTTGACATCGCCCTTGGCGCTCCGAGGCGGGCGGGGAGCAAGGATTCTGAAACTACTTTATCTAACCATGGCTTCCTCCAAAAAACGTTGCTACCCATCAGGTCTAGAAATCTCATTTAATGAGGAACAAATCAATTCGGTTGTGGAACACTGGCCTCGCTTCATCACACTTGAAGCACAACTACATGTATCTGATCAATTTTCAAAGCCTTTAACAAAAGTACACCTTTCGTCATACAAAAAGGGATACAAGGTATTATTGGTACACCGAAATTCAGTGAAAAAATTGAAATCTGGTGCTCTTCTCATTGAAGTCACCAAAAAACAACATTCGACATCTTTGTTGGCATTGAAAAAAACTAGCTGATATTCCTGTTCTTGGAAAAGTCCATAGTGGCTTAACCAAAGCAAGGGTATTTTGTTTGACAGGGATCATGACCTGGATGGAATTCCAGAACAAGAAATATAATCTGAATTGGAATCCCAGGGAGTGGTCTCTGTGAAACGATTTACAAAAAAACATAATGAAAATGTTGAGCCAACAAATACTTACTTACTTACATTTGGCATGCCAACACTACCAACAAACATCAAAGTTGGGTTGTACCAGATGAAAATTGAAATGTTTGTCCCAAATCCGCTGCGTTGTTTCAAGTGCCAGCGATTTGGGCATGGACAAAATAATTGTAAAGGCTCTGATACGTGTTTCAGGTGTGTCGTGAAGAGGGGCATGACGGAAAGAGTTGCCAGAAGGACTCAGGGGCCACATCGCTCACCTGAGCACTATGGCTAGAAAAAAGCAGAAATCAGTTCAGTCTTGAAAGGTTGAAAAGTTTAAATAAAAAAGTGGTTCGGGGGGGGGGGGGGTGTCATGAATTGAACAAATTTGAATCTACATTATCTGAGGATGCTTCCATTTAAATATGACCAATCATGGCTTTGCTGTTCTTGAGTAGAAGATTTTTAAAGATTTAACCTATGTATTTCTATGTAAAACTTTGATCGCCCATTGTGGCCCCACCCGACCCCCTGGGGTCATGATTTGAACAAACTTGAATCTACACTATCTGAGGATGCTACCATATATGACCAATCATGGCTTTGCTGTTCTTGAGAAGATCTTTAAAGATTTTTCCTATATATTCCTATGTAAAACTTTGATCGCCCATTGTGGCCCCACCCGACCCCCAGGGGTCATGATTTGAACAAACTTGAATCTACACTACCTGAGGATGCTTCCACATAAGTTTCATATTTTCAAGCACAGTGGCTCTTGAGAAGAAGATTTTTTAATGATGTCATTAATTTTTCACGAAGTCTTAATTATCTCCCCTTGGAAGAAGGCGTGGCCCTTCATTTGAACAAACTTGAATCCCCTTTACCCAAGGATACTTTGTGGCAAGTTTGGTTGAAATTGGCTCAGTGGTTCTTGAGAAGAAGATGAAAATGTGAAAAGTTTACAACGACGATAGACAACGGACAAATTTTGATCAGAAAAGCTCACTTGAGCCTTTGGCTCAGGTGAGCTAAAAACTGCAAAGGAAACCATATGGCGTCTTCTAAACAGTGTCCAATTTGGAAAAAAGAAATACAAAAAGTTAAAACCGAAAAACGTATACCTTACCCAGAGGCCAAAAAACTTGTAAACATGTACAGCGTTCCTAAACCGAATTTACCATCATATTCAACAGTTGTAAAGTCATCCTCATTGAGAGATATGTCAACACAGGTCTGTGAGAACGACTGTTCAACAGACCTCCACAACCAAAGTAACCGCGTCATCTAATGACAAAGGCAATTCAGTTTCAAAACCTGCATATGCAGGCCCAGCAGCTATCGCTGCACCAAAACCTGCAGCTTCGGCTGCACCAAAGCCTGCAGCTGCAGGTACATCCAAACAATCTGGGAGGCAAAATAAGTCTCCTCGAAAAATACGCAGAAGCTATCGAGTGATCGGCTGCCCAAAGGGGCAAAAGATCCCGTTGCTCTACAAAATAAATTTGGGGTATTCGAGGAGATGGATTTTACATCATCCCATTCTTCCTCGTGAGTCCGTAGTGCATCGCCCCCCAAAAATAAAGGGAGAATATCTCCTATAACCCTTAATGATAAATGGAAATGAATCATCCTACAATTATACAATGGAATTGTCGGGGTTTTAGAGTCAATTTTAATGAATTATCTTTACTTATTCAGGACCATTGCCCGGTTGCCATATGTTTACAAGAGACACATTTGAAAGAAACCGATACAATAAATATCAAATATTATAGTATGTACAACCATTATGCTCAAACTGAAAGAGCATCAGGTGGTTCTACTATAGCAATCCACAATAAATATATTCATAGCCAACTATCTTTGAAAACCAATCTTCAGGCGGTAGCTATACGCATTTCCCTTGATAAAACTATTACTTTATGTTCTGTATATATCCCTCCGACTTACGAACTACAGTCCCGTGAACTTACAGAATTAATTAAACAACTTCCTGCTCCATTTCTTCTAATGGGTGACTTCAATGCTCATAATCCACTTTGGGGCAGTAACAAAGTATCAGATAGAGGTAAAAAACTTGAAAATGCAATATCGCATCATAATCTTTGTATCCTTAATGACGGCTCAAACACTTACCTGCATCCGGGCAATGCTTCATATACTTCAATAGATATCAGTTTAGCAGATCCTTCTCTACTTTAAGATCTTAAATGGTTAGTACATGACGATTTGTGCGGAAGTGATCATTTTCCAATTATTGTCAAAATAAATGAACCTTCCGAAAATAGTTATGTTCCAAACTGGAAACTAGATAAAGCTGATTGGTCTCAATTTGAATACTTGTGTATACAAAATATTTCCGATGAAAAATTTGAAAACCATTCTGATCCCATTCAAAAATTCACTGAAATCCTCATACATACTGCAAATGAATGCATACCTAAAACCTCGACTAATTCTCCTAAAATGAAAAAAAACCATGGTTTACGGAAGAGTGCAATGACGCTATTAAAGCTCGTAAAAAAGAAGAACGACAATTCAACAAATCACCAACATCAATAAATTTAAACAATGTTCGAATATTTAGAGCAGAAGCACGTAGAACTATTAACTTTAGCCAACGAAAATCTTGGAAAAAGTTTGTTTCCAGCCTTAATTCTAATACACCTATTCACAAAGTTTGGAATGCTATAAGAAAAATAAAAGGAAAAGGTCCCGAAAAGTACCACCACCTTAAAATTGGAAATCAGACTATTACGGATAAAAAAGAAATATCAAATAAAATAGCTCATACAATTTCTGTAAATTCCTCAACAGACAAACTAAACCCTAATTTTATTAAACATAAAGATTCAAAGGAAAGGGAAACGTTAGATTTTAGTTCTGAAAACAATGAATGTTATTATGAACCATTTACGATTGATGAGCTGCAAAAATCTCTAGAAAAGGCTCATGATACAGCGGTAGGACCGGACCAAATCCATTATCAAATAATAAAACATCTTCCTAAAATCAGTAAAGAATGTCTTCTGAAAATATTTAATACGATCTGGGAACGTGGTCATTTTCCACCTTCCTGGACACAAGCAAAAATTATTCCAGTACCAAAATTTGGAGAGGACCACACAGATCCTAATAATTACCGTCCAATTGCTTTAACAAGCTGTCTGTGTAAAACCATGGAACGGATGATTAATGAACGTTTAATATGGTTTCTTGAAACCAATAATATTCTTACAAATATACAATGCGGTTTTAGAAAAAAACGAAGTACTATTGACCAGCTGGCAAGACTGGAAACTTATATTCGAAATGCCTTTATTAAAAAGGAGCATGCTGTATCTATATTTTTTGATTTAGAAAAGGCATACGATACAACATGGAGATATGGCATTTTGAAAGATCTTAATGTAGGCCTAAAAGGGCTTTTACCGAATTTTATCAAGAATTTTCTGAATGAAAGATGTTTTAAAGTACGCATAGGATCTACTTTTTCGAACAATTTTGAACAAGAAATGGGGGTACCACAAGGGAGTATTCTATCGGTTACATTATTCAGTATTAAAATAAATAGTTTAGCGGAAATATTAGAAAATGATATGCATGGAAGTTTATATGTTGATGATTTTGTTCTTTGTTATAAATCCAAAAACATGAGTTCTATTGAGCAACAATTACAGAAAAGTCTAAACAAAATTCAAAATTTGGCTGATATGAATGGTTTTAAGTTCTCCAAAAGTAAAACCGCTTGCGTGCATTTTTGCACCAAACGGAAAACCCATGATGACTCGCATTTACAGCTTTATGGGAACCCCATTAAAGTTGTTAAAGAATTTAAATTTTTAGGTGTTATCTTTGATAGTAAACTCTCTTTTGTATCACATATTAAAATGCTAAAAGAAAAATGTACAAAAGCACTAGATGTAATTAAAGTTATCGCAAATTCAAAGGGGGGGGGGGGCAGACAGAAATACTCTTCTTAAACTCTATCGCTCTCTTGTAAGATCTAAGTTAGACTATGGCTGTATTGTATATGGATCAGCAAGGACTTCTTATATAAAAACACTTAATATCTATGTGGTTTTTGGAGACCAGGTCTTCCAACAATCTATTGGAATTTCCATGGGTACCAATTGCGCCCCGTTATTAGCGGACCTTTTTTTGTATTCATATGAAGCAGAATTTGTCCAAAATCTTGTACGTGAAAAGAAGAAAACACTTGCTGTGGCCTTCAACTCGACATTTAGATATATCGACGATGTATTGTCAATTAACAATGGCTATTTTCATTCTTATGTCGATACGATATATCCTGGTGAGCTTGAGATGAAAGATACCACAGAGTCTGACACATCTGTTTCATATTTGGATATTTTACTAGAAAAAGACGTTAATGGTAATCTAACAACCAAGCTTTATGATAAACGTGATGACTTTAACTTTTCAATCGTCAACTTCCCTTACTTATGCAGCAATATACCTTCATCACCTGCATACGGGGTATATATCTCTCAGTTGATTCGATACGCAAGAGCATGCTCTACGTATGAACAATTTCTAAAACGAGGTAAATTATTGACAAACAAGTTGATGAAACAACAATATCAGCTGTCTCGTTTAAAGTCATCATTTCGTAAGTTCTATGGTCGATACAATGACCTTGTCAGCAAATACAATTTATCATTGAGTCAAATGCTGACTGACGTTTTTTCATACTAATTGTTAGGCCATTATTTACACACTGAATTGTCGACGGATTTTTCCGTTATTTCCCGATCATGACAAGGAGCACACGGCGGGTGTGACCGGTCGGCAGGGGATGCTCACTCCTCCATGGCACCTGATCCCACCTCTGATGTTTAGAGGTCCGTGTTTGCTCTGCTCCTATTTTGTATTGTTTAATGGACTTTTGAGCTTGAATACTGTTCGTTATCTCCATATATTTCATTGATACAATCCATCATCAAGGCCTTCGACTGTGTTTAGGAGCCTTTCGTACTTCTCCTATAGACAGCTTAGAAGTCGAAGCAAATGAGCCACCTCTCGACTTGAGAAGGATTAAACTCACCGTACAATACATTCTGAAATTAAAAGCAAATACTGAAAATCCCGCGTATGATTGTGTTTTTCATCCGCAGTATGAAGATTTATATGAAAAAAGTAAATCATGTATTAAAACCTTTAGGACTAAGATCTAAAAAACACGTAAGAGATTCTGAAATACCTTTGGATATAATAAAACCCTCAAACTATTCTGAAATACCACCATGGAAATTAATAAAACCAACTGTAGATGCATCTTTACCTGAATTTAAGAAATCAGAGACAAATCCTCTTGTTTTTAAACAGAAATTTACCGAAATAAAACATTCTAAGAATTCTTCAGTCGATATTTATACAGATGGTTCGAAAGATAAAAACAAAGTAGCAGCAGCTGCAGTGATTGACAAAATGTTTTTCCTACACGGCTTCCTAATGGAGCTACTATTTTTACAGCAGAAGCCAAAGCCATTCAACTTGCATATGAATATATTAAATCTTCTACTGATGACTAATTTACAATATACTCGGACTCGCTCTCTTGGTTACAATCGATAAAAAATATGAACATCGAACAACCATACATTTTAGAAATATTAATTCAATATTATCATTTTACTCATCAAGGTAAAGTAGTGGATTTTGTTGGATTCCAAGTCACATTGGCATCCCTGGAAACACCAAAGCTGATGGTGCTGCAAACACAGCACTTCAGTATGACGTTACTTTTTTCAAATTACCACACACTGATATGAAATATTTTGTTAAACTTTATGTAAATTCACTCTGGCAAATTTATTGGGAATTTTGTGATACAAGTAAGCTTTATGCTATAGAAAACAAAGTCAACAAATCATCTAATTTCGGCTTGAAACGTCAAGACGGAAGTGATTATTTCCAGAATACGTATTGGTCATTCAAAAATAACACATGAATATTTACTTACTAGAGAATTGCAACCAGAATGTATATCATGCGAATGTCCGTTAACTATCAGTCATATTCTTTTGGAATGTACCGATTTTTCTCCTACTCGAAGTAAACTTTATAAAAATGTGCAAACGATGCATGAACTTTTTGCAAATATAAATGTTTATACAATTTTAAAATTTTTACATGAAACTGATTTTTACTGCAAAATTTAAAATGATATAATTTAAGAATTTTGTATATATATTTTAACTGTTTACATATTTTTAAATTTGGTGTCCGTCGGATGGAACGTTAAATGGTGCCCCGTGTCAAGGATAACAACCCCCTTGGCACGTTAAAGATCGTTTCTCTGGTTTTCGAAAAAGAGTAGGCTCACTGGGGGCCGCCAGAGAAACCTAAAACTTCATAAATGGGCATATACACTTAATTTGATCGCCGAAATATGGCTGAAATATTGCCGACTCGGCGTTAAACAATAATAATCAATCAACCAATCCAATTGTTCTCTTCCATAACAATCTGACAAAGTTCTTCCAAATTTGGATCACAGTGAGTATTTTGAATAATTCCTAGTTCCTCCTTGCAGACATCAAAATCATCGGCATCTACAGAACAAAGTTTGTCGTCTGTACGAAACATTTCTGGAGAATTGTAAAGCAGGAAAGGTTTTCCTACAACACCACCAGAATTCTTTTTGTACTGCAATGGATGAACATCCCATACGGACTGGACCATTGTCAAGGTCCTCCTGGAATTTTATTGTTCACAAAATTGGAGGATTATATGTGCACAATTACTACTTATACATTTCCATAGATAATGCTTCTGTTGAATTTCCAATGAATACAATTGTGTGGCACATGACTTTAACAGAAGAAACATTAACTGACTTTGATGTAGAGTAATGAAATATTGATTGATTGATTGTATTTTGTTTTACGTCCCTCTCGAGAATTTTTCACTCATATGGAGACGCCACCACTTGCCGGTGGAGAGCTGCAAATTTTGTCCTATACTCGCACTTACGGCCATTGAGCAGTGAGGGATCGTTTTCGTGCCAGCACCTACTGCGACACGGGACCTCGGTTTATACGGTCTCATCCGAAGGACCGGTCTCCACGTCCCACAGTGGGATTCAAACCCGCGGCGTAAGGATCAACTCCTTACTTCGCGTGTAATGAAATAATAAATTATATGAAAGAGTAACTTATTACATGAGTACAAGAACATACCTGAATAAGTTGTAGAAAACAAAGCTGTACAAACCCTTTATCCAGAAAGTCTCCAAAAAAGGCTTCTAATTCATTTTTTAACATGTGAAATACATCAATCCAATGCTGTACGCACTCTTTACGCAACAGTCCCCAAAACCACTCAATACGTTGGTTATGGTTAGAACTTCCATATAGAAAACTTTTCTCGGCAGCGAATACATTCGTCTGGTCTCTTCTCATAAATATTTGAAGCTGTTCAATATACTTATTTTCGGTTCCTTTATCAGCCCTTATTTTAACGGGACATCCGCCAACGGTTTCGACAGCTTGTAAGAAATATCCAGCAATAACTTGTGGGTTGTTATTTGTTATTCCAGCCTCTAACCGTATGACGTGACGAGAAAAACCGTCGATACAGCCGTAAATTGCTATCCCGAAGGGTTTCAGTTTGTCATATGCATCTACTTGCCATACGTAATTTGGACCTTTGTTAGTGTACAATCTTCGACTTAATCTGTTTCTTTTCCTTAAACACACTCCCTCCGGATCTTGAATAGAAAGAAGACATCGAATATCTTCTTGAGAAACGGTAAATCCTGCCATAATAGCTTTCCAGTACAACCACCTGTATCCATGCAATTGACCACATGACTCAAGTGTTTCCTCAATGAAAAGAGCTACATCCCCTTTGTCGGATTTGTTCTTACGTCTGAACAGTCCCAACTTAGCTGTTGTCCTTTTCAACGTTCGTTCACTGACAAAGACTCTGTGAGTTTGCGAAAGGATCAGTGCAATTTCCGAAAAAGTGAAACCCATCTCGAAATATCCCTTGATCAATTTTTCTCTGTCATTCATCGTGTCATTCATTACAACTGTGCGTGGATACGTTGTCCTACTTGTGCAAGGTTTTCTACTACGCTTCTTCTACGTGTAATAAAAAGAAATAAAAATTGTACAAACGATTCTCTACGCCGTCGTACTGTATAGCATGGATACTGTGTGATTATTAATTTATTTTTAGAGAAACGGGACTTGAGAACAACATCGAAGAACAAGAGCCAATTTCAGATTTCGAGGAAACAGTGAAAGTGGCAGACGCCATCGTGAAAAAAACCCACAGGAATTATTTAAGTATTAACTTTTGTTTTCTAAACATAGTATTTTCAATGAGTGTTTCAAATTTTATGCTTGAAATGAGACAACCTAAAACGTTTCAAGCAGTATTTCTTTCAAAATCAGCATTGAATTTATTCAAGAAGGGGAAAACAACAGATCCACATTCTAGATACTCATATCTTATTATGGGGGGTAGATTCATTGAATGCTTTTGTTCAAACATTTATTAAACATTCTGGTAGATTTCCTTGTTCGCATTAATTAATGTATCAGTATATGCATTGGTACAAAATTAAGTGGATCTATATATCAGCAAAATGCATCGTTTTGTAAACTTTTGCAAATATTGTATACTTTAAAACTTCATGTTTAACTGTGACGATTTAAATGTGTAATTTACATGTAGGGAGAGGGCGTAATAAGTTTTCAGAACTTGTGCCCAATCCCAGTGTATTTATAAATTACAATAAAATATGTTCAAACCAACAGATCCGAAATTAATGTAAAAGCAATACCAAGAATTTCTGCATGTAAGGCCTCTGGACGTTATTATGTCATCGAGGGAGAAACGTCAGCAGTTTATGTTAGCAGACATTCCCTCCTTACTGACTTGAAATCCAGTATATGAAGAATATCAGATTTCCATAGAGATTTTTTTTTTCATCTAGAGACTGCGGAGGACTTAGGCGGCCCAAGAAGAGAGCGGAGACGAGAGTCTCGTCTGGAGACTACTTCCGAATTTCCTCCGTCGTCGAGCATCACAGACGGAGCAGTCCAGCCTGTCACTTGTCCTTCTAATGCTCTAGATGTAAAGGCTACTACTGCACCATCGATAATGCCTACCAACGTTATGCCACCCTACCAACTTCAGGATCTGGCTCAATGCATTTCCACAATTTTTGAGCATGAAGACCCAGCCAAGCTTAGTTAGAAAATTAGAAAAATACTAATAAAAATATGTACATTAAATCTTGTTGTAAAAATCAGTTTCTTGTAAGTATTGTATAACTGTACAAGGATTAATGTTTGTAAAAATATCATGCATTGTTCGCACATTATTAAAAAGTCTCTTTCGTATAGGCGAGAAATCAGAACATTCCAAAAGAATATGGTGTATAGTTATTGCACATTCGCAAGATACACATTCAGGTTGATTTTCTTTTGTCTAGAAGATATGAATGGGTAAATCTTGAATGTCCAATTCGTATTCTTGAAATAATGACTTCGTCCTGACGTTTCAGGCCGAAATCAGATGATCGATTAACTTTGTTTTGTATTGCATACTATTTATTATTATCACAAAAATCCCAAAAAATCTGCCAAAGAGAATTTACATAAAGTTTCACTAAATACTTTAAATCGGTGTAAGGAATTTTAAAAGAAACGATTTCATATTGAAGAGCAGTTTTTGCAGAACTATCGGCCTTGTTATTACCCGGAATACCAATATGACTCGGATTCCAACAAAATTCAACTTCCTTTACCTTGTTGAGTCAGATGATAGAACTTAGTCAGTATATCCAAAAAGTATGGGTGATCTGTGTTCATATTTTGTATGGATTCTAAGCATGAGAGAGAGTCTGAAAATATTGTAAACGATTTTTCACTAACAGTTTTAATATATTCAAAAGCTAGTTGTATAGCTTTTGCTTCGGCCGTAAAAATTGTTGCTTCGTTCGGAAGTCGAATAGAAAAAAATCATTTTTGACCACTGCAGCGGCAGCAGCCCTACCTCTGTCCTTAGAACCTTTGTGTAAATTTCTGTTGTAGGATGTTTAGATTTTATTTCAGCTAATTTCTGTTGAAAAATGAGGGGATTTGTTTCTGATTTCTTTAGTTCGGATTAGGATTTGTTAACTACTGGTTTATTATTTCCATGGTGGTATTTCAGAAAGAATAGTAGGTTTGACAATATCCAATGGTAGTTCAGAATCTCTAATATGAATTTTTTAAATCGAAAACAAAGTGGTTTTGTGCATTTCTTGTTTTTATCAAATAAATGTGCATTTTGTGGATGAAAAACACGGTCATGAGCAGGATTATCGGTGTTTGCTTTTAAATTAATTATATATTGTAAAGCAAGTTTAATTCTTCTTAAGTCTAGAGGTGGTTCATTTGCCTCTACATATAAACTATCTTTAGGAGATGTTCGAAAAGCCCCCAAGCACAATCTAAGACCTTGATGATGGATTGCGTCGAGAGCTTTTATATAGGAAGTCCTAGCTGATCCATACACAATACATCCGTAGTCTAGTTTCGATCTTATTAGAGAGCGATACAGTTTAAGTAGGCAGGGTTCGACACTAACTTTTTTATGCATTAGTCAAAAGAGATCTTACATATGACTTGCAAACACATGTTCTTTACTACCTTTATTTTAAAATTCTTTTTTATGATTATTTTTATTTTTCCTCAAAAGAGATTGAACTTTATACTGAATTTAATTACATGATAACTTAATCTAACAAGAGGCCCATGGGCCACATCGCTCACCTGAGTAACTTTGGCCATGCTGTTCATTACCAGACTCCCCCCTTGTAATACCTATTGTGGCCCCACCCTCCCCCCAGGGGCCATGATTTGAACAATTTAGAATCTACACTACCCCAGGATGCTTCCACATAAGTTTCAATTTTTCTGGTCCAGTGGTTCTTGAGAAGATTTTTAAAGATTTTTCCTATATATTTCAATGTAAAACTTGGGATTCCCCCTATTGTGGCCCCGCCCTACCCCCGGGGGTCATGATTTTTACAATTTAGAATCTACACTATCCCAGGATGCTTCCACATAAGTTTCAGCTTTTCTGGCCCAGTGGTTCTTGAGAAGAAGATTTTTAAAGATTTTTCCTATATATTTCTATGTAAAACATTGATTCCACATTGTGGCCCCGCCCTACCCCCGGGGGTCATGATTTTTACAATTTAGAATCTACACTACCCCAGGATGCTTCCATATAAGTTTCAGCTTTACTGGTCCTGTGGTTCCTGAGAAGAAGATTTTTTAATGACCCCACCCTATTTTTGTCTTCTCTTGATTATCTCCCCTTGTGAGGGGACTTGGCCCTTCATTTTAACAATTTAAATTCCCCTTAACCCAAGGATGCTTTGTACCAAGTTTGGTCAAAATTGGCCCAGTGGTTCTTGAGAAGAAGTCAAAAATGTGAAAAGTTTACAGACGGACGGACAGACAGACAGACAGACGGACGACGGACAAAATGTGATCAGAAAAGCTCACTTGAGCCTTCGGCTCAGGTGAGCTAAAAATTTATACCAGCATAATTTGATCGTTTTGGCCAGCCCAAAAAGTCTGCCAACTTCGTCGCTTTGAGAATCCTGGACTGCTGCTCATCGAATCAGCCATTTAAACAGTCAACTAGGCGATCAATGGTCCCCTTTCTTGGAAACTTCAAAGTTGTGTTATCTCTGCATCTTTCAATACGGTTAATTTTAAATCCATGAAACATGCCCTTGTCTAATTCCAGAAGTTGAACAAATTTCTTTAAAATTGGACCATCCCTGCAATTTAGTGACTCAAAATTCAAATTATTTTTATTAATTGATTGAAATTGATTGAAACTTGGTTTTAAAAAAATAATCATGAAATGGTTTACTATTGAATTAAATATTGACACTTTTCTTACTTGCTTTTGTATTGTTCCAGCACAGCCATTGTTGCCAATATTTTGAGGTAAACCTCAGACACTGTAGCCTTTTCATGCTGTAGGAACAATGATAATGTTGAAAGGACTTTAATCACATCTGTCATGAAGTGTGCATAGACCAAAATGTCAAAATTCAACAACATTTTGAGATATCCATCAGCTTTCCCGACAGCATCAGTTGTTCTCTTAGGAACTTGGGAAGTGTGTGTCAGCTGAAAAGTGTAGTAAGAAAATAATTAACTGAAAACAAAGAGTCATAACTTTTAATTCACATCAATTGTAAGGGTTCATTGTTTTATATTTTTTGTATAAAGCATTAAATTATACCGTTTGCAATGACTGACAATTCCTGGGTAAGCCTTCCACAAATTTTCTAATGCCCGCAGCCAATGTGAAAGCCATCTTGTTCCACCTATTCTTGTTGGTACAACTTTAGGCACATCCAATACTTCACATGATCTCCCAGGATCTGAACGATTAAGGGGGCTGTTATGATAAAATAAATAGAGTCCATCCAGTAGTTCTTCAAGCGTTTTATGAGATGGGTATTTACGCATGGCATCTTTGTATGCTAGCTCAAGGCGGTGAGCATGACAGTGTACTCAAATGATGCAAGGTTGACTCTCTCTTAATTTGGCTATGACTCCATTTTTCTTTCCTGTGTTGACAGATGCGCCGTCTGACCCAAAGCCCACCAGTTTGTCCTTATAGTCTTTAATATCCAAAGATTCAAAAACTGTATCAATGACACTAATGATTCCATTTGCATCAGCACGTTCTGGCACTCCTATTCCAATACAATATGATTGCGCCCATGGGAAAAGGGCCCTTATGGCAATTTTTACACATTTCAAGTTTGTCATGGATATTAATAGAGCAAGGTTAGAAGTTGCCAAATCTGAATTTTTATGGCCCTACGTCAACTCTAAGTAGGTTTTATCTTCATTTATATCAATGATACTTTAACAGTAAGCAATGACGTCATGTTACTTTCGCACCGTCAAAAGTTTTCAGAGTGAACATGACTTTCACTTTGCATTGTAATGTTGCTACGGTAATAAATGTATGTTATTGAGCATTTCCAGAGACATTTTTGAGTCATTGTCTCTTTTAATAATTGTATATTATGATAATAAATAGTTGTATTAATTATTATCCATCATGCAGTGGTGTATAGAATTATGAGTGTTTGTTCGTTTGTTTGTTTTACATTTCACTATGCTGGAATGTCAGGAAAACCCGAGAAGCAAGCGGCTTCTGTTCAATATCAATTTATTCTCTCAAAACCAAAGTATTTATCTCGTGTAATAATCGTTTGAGAAACCTGTAGAATTCATTCGAAAATCATCTCATTTTAAGCATAGCTCTCGATAGGACAAGATGTCATTTTTTTGGGGGGGGGGGGGGGTGAATCCAGTATAAACGATATCTCTTTCAAAATGTGAAGTTAAAAAATATTTTTAAAAAAATTTTCGGGAACAACAATAAAATAGATTCTGCTGGGTAGTGAAAATTTGTTGTTTTTTTTTTTGTTTTTGTTTTCTAAATATAATTAGACAGAAAATTTGTGAAATGTAGTGAGTTACCGTATACGCTGTACAACAATTTAAGGACATTAAGTTGATACACTGCATGTTAAGCAATATTCGATAAAAAAATCTTCAAACAAAAAATCAGAAGGACTTCTGCCCGCAAGTGGTAACAAAACTTCTTTTTTTAAATTGAAATGATACACATTTTTTCAGTCACAGCAAGGAAAATTTTTGAATAATTAATTTTAAGTAAGCAGGTTGATAAATTATAAACAAATGGATAATGGATGAATTATAATTCACATGCATTTAAAATGATAGGAACAGATCCAGGATGACCAGTGGTTGGATTGTGTGTGTGTGAGGGTGTGTGTGTGGAGGGGGGGTTAAAAGTTAAATGACAGAAACATACAATATTTGTAGTTAACATGAGTTTAAGAACATACGAGGGTTGTCGTATTTTTAAAATCTTCCTACATTTTAGGTGTTCAGGGGGGATGCCTTCCCACCAGCAACCCCATAACCTCCAAATACGTTATTTGGTTAGGTTTGAAATAATATTGATATAATTCCTCAATTTATTTTTGCACCTTGAACTCTCTCCTTACGTATATGTATATGAGCAGGGTCATTTTCAAAACAAACTGCGATCATGAGTTCCACATGCCTGGAACTGGAAACTTAACTGTTATCAAATCTAGTTAATCATGAGAAAAATTGTGTCCTAGAATAACGATTTTGTTTGATTTTGTAAAATTAAATGGTTTTAGAAGAACATGTATACACTGGGTATTAATAGATATCGGGTATTTTATTGTCATTTCAACAAATTTTATCCGAACTTTGAATGAAATCAATATGTCATTTTTTTAAATTAATATCAAATAGATTTTTCTAAGAAATAAATCATAAATAATTATATGTATGTTGTCGTTATGAATCAATGCCATGCAGATTAATTAATAGAATGGGGAGGGGGGTGTAAAATTAATTGAAAGTTTTATATATCCAGTCAGTTAAATGCCACTGGTTCATAATATTCCTTGACTCGCTGAGTTTTTAAATGACAAATTTTTACGATGTGGCACACATTTAGGTACATGTAAATATTGTTGTGTGATAGTGTGTAGAATTCCCCCCCCCCCCCCCATTTCTCGCGGCTTCTTTATCGTATGAAATTCTAATGTTATTGTTTTCAAATGTTATTAAATATGAAGTTTTACAATATAAAAATTCCATTCTGGCCCCATGCCAGAGACTTGGATATGCTTATCCCTGTAAAGCGTTACAGATACACTGTAAAGTAGTTAGGTCCCTGTAATATAAAATGACCCTGGCCCTCTTCCCCGGTCTCCTGCACTGCCACAAAAATAAAAACTTTCAAACATATTCTTAGTCTTTTGTGCAGTATATTTTTAGCATTTAATTTAATTTGTACAATGCATGTTTAAATACAATTTGATCTTAACAAGATTTATTTCAATAAATCCAAATAACAAAATCAGCCCGTTTACATAATTCAACGGCAAGTTAAGCAATATCATACTAAACCGATAACTGAGATTATTATTTCAATAAGAAAACGAGTTTTAGATTGATAATAGAACTGTAATGACATACAATGCTAAGATTCTATGGATGACAAGGATTACATATATTTGACTTTTAAGTGACTAAAAACTGCAGATAAAGCTAAAACCTTTGAACTTTTTTATGCACAACACGAGTACCAAAATGTTATATTTTCGAGTTATTGAAAATAAATAGACAGCAAAAGAAGAAAAAAAGAGATAGAGATTTCTTTTCATAATACGATATTGTTGTGTTTTTGAAAATTCGCCTTTTCATTAAAGTTTCACATTGTGTTCATAAACTGGATTTAATGTAACATCTATCTCTCTCCCTCTCACACACACATCAGGTATACATACATGTAAACTTTTTTTTTAAGCTAGAACAATTTTATTTCATTCGGTAGTTTTTGTTTGTTTTCAAGTACTTACATCGGAAGTGGCAACAACAAAAATAAGACGAAACAATTTTTTGTTTAATTTCATTTTATTTTATTTAAATTTATGATCATTATTACTGAAAAAAAAAATAAAATTCAAGTTATTTTAAAAAATAATTTCATATTAAAATAAATAGATGCACATGCAACAGATTTAAAAAATAAATGAAAGTTTGGTTCAATGTAGCATCTATTTCTTATTCTATATTTTTTTTCTCTTTCACTTTGACAGCTGCTAGTTCCATAAGCTTTCAAAAATACTTTTAAAGAAAATATAAATATAATACTTATAATTAAAACGTTTTTTTTAACTGATGATAAGATTTTTTAAAAATATTTTTTATACTACGGGAGCAAATTTGTATGAGTATGTTGATTTTGAATGGTGTTAAAAAAAAGAAAAGAAAAAAGAAAGTCCCTCTCTGGTACCTTTCTAGTATCTCGCTTGTCAGAGTTACCTCTCTTGTTTTTATTTATAGTTCTTAAATTTAATATCACATCTGTCATTCGTTCCTACTTTTGCTACATTTGTGAAAACTTACAAGAATACTTTTCTTTTCTGTTGGAAGAAGTGTGATCAGTTTCAAATTTTTGGCAATTAAAGCATTTTACAACAAAAATTTATGCACGATGTACCACTGCTGCAATGTATACATGATCGATGTGTTGAGAATGGTGGGGCGGATCTTATACAGGAAAACGATTTCCTTTGCAATATTTTGATAATATACGTGTCTAACAAATAACTTCAATTTGTCTATATATCAAAATCGCATTCGTTCATCCATATTCAATTATAAAGAAAATCACCTTGTCTGAAGCTTCTATACATGTATAGGAAATGCATAGCCCAGATCAGAGACGTATAAAGCTACAATAACATGTAGTAAAGAAACGGGTCTCGAATAAAATTCTAAATATTTTAATTAATATCAGTGGACTAGAAGATCAAGACGTGAATTAAAGATATTGATTGTATATTGTTTTACGTCCCATTCGAGAATTTTTCACTCATACAGAGACGTCACCATATACCGGTGAAGGGCTTCAAATTTTGACCTTTACTCGGCACTCAGGGCCATTGAGCAGTGAGGGATCTTTATCGTGCCAACGCCTGCCGTGACACGGGGCCTCGGTTTTTAAGGTCTCATCCGAAGGACCCGCAACTTTCACTTCAAAGTGCCGAGCGCATGGCGAAGGAACAGTTGCTACCTATTTTTTATCGACTTAGGTCTGTCGCGGCCGAGATTCGAACTCACGACCTCCCGATCATGGAGCGAGCGCTGAATTAAAGATATAAATGAAAATAAATAATCATTTCAATGTTGAGAACAACGAAAAAAGTGAGCTAGACGTGTCAAAACGTAAAACACGTGGATAAAAAAATTTGCGTCGACGCTCACCGTCTGCAACGTCATATCTTTATGACGTTATTTCTCTTTTTAACAAAATTGCCACAAGGCCCTTTTGTCATGGGCGCAATCATATGTGTCAACAAGTCCAGCATTTGACGATATGCAATACACTATTTCTTGTTCTTTAACTGACTTGTCTGTTGCTCCATCAGTGATCACAGATATGAATGGACATTTGTTCATGAACTTTTTAATATTGTTTCTAGCCTGTTGTGCAATAAAGAAGGAAAATATCTGGGCCTCTTTGTCTGTGTTATAAGTATTTCCTACATCTATCCCCTTCTTTTTGTCAAGCTCAAGTATCCAAGGATAATCAGTGAATGGACGCCTATGTTGAACCAGAGCATGGACATTACAAAATAAAACTGTTAAACGATCGACAGCTTTTTTATTTAGTTTTTCTACAATCCTCCCTGCAGCAGACTCACCTCTAGGCGTAGATTTCCATCCGGCGACAAAAGAGCATGCTTTATCTACAGCCCCTTTCGCGTGTTCTTTACAAATTGTACAGAACATAAGTCCTGTGCTTTTTTCAAAATATAACCAGTCTCGATTTTTCGTCCAAGATTCCTGGAAATCTCGTGATCGGTGACTCCGTTCATACTCCCGATCACGTTCTTTTTTCTCAATTCTTATATCTAACTTTCGCCTTTCAACACTCTCAGTATCCGCTTTAAAAAAGTCCGACATCTTCTTCTGTTTCTCCATTGCGGGCGGCATGTGTCAAACTAAATCATGATCACTGAAACGTTTTACATAATTTAAATCAATTATACAAATAAGCGTCGTATTGAATAGGACTTACATGACCTCCCGCCATGCGTAAAGAGCTAAAAAATACATTCGGGGTTTTCCAGCAAAATGTCGCGAATCGAACGTGAATAATTTTTCATACAAGCTGTAATTTTTATTAGTCCGATCGGACTGACTAGGCGCAGATTTTGTTAGTCCGACATAAAATTCGTTAGTCTGAGACTAACGGACTAAGGTTAGTGTCGAACCCTGGTAGGGTACTTTTATCAGCTCCCCATTTTGTGTTTGCTACAACTTTAATAATATCTATTGCCTTTAAGCTTTTTTCCTTGAGCATCTTTATATGTGGAATAAAAGAAAGTTTATTATCAAAGATGACACCTAAAAACTTTATTTCTTTACCTACTTTTATTGGATTTCCATTTAATTGCAAATTTGGATCATCGTGGGTTTTCCGTTTTAAACAAAAATGCATACACGCCGTTTTACTCATTGAAAATTTAAAACCATTATTATCGGCCGAATTTTGAATTTTGTTTAGACATGATTGTAACCGCCGCTCAATAAAATTCATATTTTTGGACTTATAACACAGAACAAAGTCATCATCATATAAACTACCATGCATATCATTTTTTAAGTACTTCAGCCAAACTATTTATTTTAATGCTGAATAATGTGACTGAAAGAAGACTTCCTTGTGGTACACCCATTTCTTGTTCAAAATTGTCTGAAATTGTAGATCCTAATCGCACTTTAAAAGTTCTATCATTTAAAAAGTTCTTAATAAAATTAGGTAAATTTCCTTTGAGACCAATATTGTAAAGATCTTTTAAAATACCATATTTCCATGTAGTATCGTACGCTTTTTCTAAGTCAAAAAATATAGATACAGCATGCTCATTTTTAACAAAAGCATCTCTAATAAAGGTCTCCGGTCTTACTAAATGGTCAATAGTACTTCGGTTTTTTCTAAAACCATATTGTATATTTATAAGAATGTTATTGGTTTCAAGAAATCATATTAATCGTTCATTGATCATCCGTTCCATGGTTTTACATAAGCAGCTTGTTAACGCAATTGGTCGATAATTATTAGGGACTGCATGGTCCTTTCCAGGTTTTGGAATAGGAATAATTGTGGCTTGAGTCCAGGAAGGTGGAAAATCCCCTCGTTTCCAGATAGTATTAAAAATTTGCAAAAGACATTTTTTACTTTCTCTAGGAAGATGTTTAATTAATTGATAATGGATATGATCCGGTCCTACAGCTGTGTCGGGAGATTTATCTCAAGATTTTTGCAACTCTTCAAAAGTCAATGGTTCATTATAACATTCTTTGTTTTGGGATGTAAAATCTAATGTTTTCTTTTCTTGAGTATTTTTGTATGTTATAAAACTAGGACTCATGATGTTTGTCGAGGAATTCTTGGAGATTGCATTGGCTATTTCATTAGATATTTCTTTCTTATCAGTAATAATTTGATTTCCAATACTAAGATGTTGATATTTTTCAGGACCTTTTCCTTTTATTTTTCTTATTGCGTTCCAAACTTTATTTATAGGGGTATGTGAATTTAGGTTTGAAACAAATTTGTTCAAAGATGTTCTTTTGCTAAGATTAATAGTTCTGCGAGCTTTTGTCCTAAATACACGAAAATTGCTTAAATTTGATGATGTAGGTAATCCATTAAATAATCTTTCTGCTTTTTGCGAGCTTTTATCGCTTCATTGCATTCTTCTGTAAACCATGGTTTTTTCGTTCTAGTAGAATTTGTCGAGGTTTTAGGTATACATTCATTTGCGATACTTAATAGTATTTCAATAAAATTTTGAATAGGATCAGGATGGTTTTTTAATTTTTTCAACAGAAATATTTTGTAAGCATAAGTATTTAAACTTATTCCAGTCAGCCGTGTTTAATTTCCAGTTTTGAACATTGTTGTTTTCGGAGGGTTGATGTACTTGAAGAATAATTGGGAAATGATCACTCCCGCATAAATCATCATGCACTGACCAACTTAGATCTAGGAGTAAAGAAGGATCTACTAAACTGATATCTATTGAAGAATATGAACCATTACCCGGATGCAAGTAGGTGTTTGAGCCGTCATTAAGTATACAAAGATTATGATGCGATATTGCGTCTTCGATTATTTTCCCTTTTTCTGTGATTTTGTCGCTACCCCATAGCGGATTATGGGCATTAAAGTCACTGACAATCAGAAATGGAGCAGTGAGTTGTTTTATTAATTTTGTGAGGTCTAAAAGTTGTAATTGATAGTGTGGGGGTACATATACAGAACAAAGGGTAATTGTTTTATCAAGGGAAAGGCGTACAGCTACTGCCTGAAGATTAGTTTTCAAATTTATTTGGCTGTGAATGTATTTATTGTTAATTGCTATAGAAGTACCACCAGATGCTCTATTAGTTTGAGCATAATGGTTATACATACTATAGTTTTTAATACTGATCTTATCTGTTTCTTTCAAATGCGTTTTTTGTAAACATAAAGCTACCGGGCACTGGTCCTGAATAAGTAATGATAATTCGTTAAAATTAACTCGAAAACCTCGACAATTCCATTGTATGAATGTAGGATGATTCATTTCTATTTCTTATGATGGGAAATGGGGGAAATCCTCCCTTTATTTTAATTGGGCGATTCACTTCGGACTCGCGAGGAAGAATGGCATGGTGTAACGTCCATTTCTTCAAAGACCCCATATTTATTATGCAGAGCGATGGGATTTTTTGCTGCTTTCGGCAATCGATCACTCGACCGCTTCTTAGTGTTTTTAGAGGGAGATCTATTCTGTCTCCCGGATGATTTTGATATACCCGCAGCTGTTGACTTTGATGCAGTCGTAGCCACAGGGTTTGGTGCAGCCACAACTGCAGGGCCTGCAGAAGCAGGTGTCGAAACAGATTTAGCCTTGTCATTTGATGACGTAGACGTCTTAGATGTTAAGGTTTGCTGAAGAATATCATTCTCAGAAACCTGAGTAGAAACGTCCTTCATTGAGGACGATTTTAAAACAGTTGCATATGATGTTAAATTTGGTCTAGGAACACTTAACATGTTGACTAGCTTCTTTGCTTCTGGGTACGGTATTCTTTTCTCAGATTTTACTTTTTGAATTTCTCTTTCTTTTTTCCATAAAGGACATTGTTTTGAGGAAGCCATATGGTTACCTTTACAGTTCTTGCATTTAGGTTCCTTTTGACAACCTTTGCCGTTATGTCCCTCTTCACCACACCTGAAACATGTTTCTGTGCCTTTGCACTTATTTTTCCATGCCCAAATCGCTGGCATTTGAAACACCGAAGCGGATTTTGGACGAACAGTTCAACCTTCATTTGGTACAACCCAACTTTGATTTCGTAGGGAGGGTTGGGATTCCAAAGGTAAGAAGGTAAGTATTTGTAGGTTCAATGTTATCGTTACGTTTTTTGGTGAACCGTTTCACAGAAACCACACCCTGGGACTCAATTCAGATTGGATTTCCTGTTCAGGAATATCATCCAGGTCATGGTCTCTGTGAAATAGAATACCTTTACTTTGGTTGAGTCCACTGTGAACTTTTGCAAGTACAGGTATATCTGCAAGTGTTTTTAGTGCCAACAAGGATGTTGAATGCTGTTTTTTGGCTACTTCAATGAGAAGAGCACCTGTTTTCATCTTTTTAAGACTTTGGTGTACCAATTACCCCCTGTATACCTTTTTGTATTATAAAAGGCGATACTTTTGTCAAAGGCTTTGTATGTTGAACTGAAATCTGTGCTTCAAGTATGATGAAGTGGGGCCAGTGTTCCACAACAGAATTACTTTGTTCATCATTAAAAGATATTTCAAAACCTGATGGGTTACAACATTTTTTTGAAAGAGCCATGGTTAGTTGAGAAAAGTTTCAGAGTCCTTGCTCCCCGCCCGCCTCGGAGCGCCAACAAGGGCGATATCTAGTCAAACGGACATCCAGCAAGACTGATACCAAGAGGATACAAAGAAACTATACTCAGAATATGCCTGATTGACCCTAAGCCACCGCTTGATATATATATATATATATATATATATATATATATATATATATATATATATATATATATATATATATCAACATGGAAACGTCGGTGTATTGGAACATTGCAAAACGAAGAAGATATATAATTATAGAAATTGCAAAACATCAATACTAAGGCATGCAGATATTATCAGCTCGGCATGACTAGCCGATTGATCAAGTCGGGCCAAACTTGACCTCCCGTCTAGATGAATATGGGGCCAAAGTGGAGTGTTGGTCATATCAGGTGCGTTACACCCAGCATCTGCAGACCTCAGCCACCAGGATCCCCTTCTCCACCACCAACACGGATCGCAACCCACGGCCAACAGGTTGCCCCATTTAGTCGCCTTTTACGACATGCAAGGGGGTGCCAGGGACCTATTCTTATCATCCCGGGTCCCCACGGGGAAAAAGCATAACGATATTAAATTGCAAATGTTCAACATCATAACAGTACATTGGAATTTAAAAAAAAAAAAACAATCCTGAAACTTGAATTTAACAATAACGCCAAAAAATTATACATGTCATGTGAAAGGAATGTAAATGTTACGACACTTTCCCCGTCATGTCAGCTCAAGTATGCAGTGATGCTATTATGACGTCATATCTAGGAAGTTAAGATAAGTTAGGCAGGCTGAAATTAATTCTACGCTTAAGGTTTTGCCAAAGGTTAAGATGTCCAAAAATTTATTTTTACAATAGTTCCAAAACTATGTGGTTTATAGTGTTAAAACTTTTACAGTTTATAAATATATCATTGATAAACAGATAGAAAGTATCACTTGATATAACAAAGACTTAAAAAAAATATTTATCGAGAAAAATTCTTTAAAAAAAAAATGCATATATTTTTTTTTAAAAATACACTTATTCCGTAATTTTAGTGAAAGCCATTATTGCAGAAACAATATATGTCTATCAATGAAGGGCAACTTGGACTTCGATAGCCTCTGGAAAGTTGTTTTCCCAGTTTATTTTGTGCATAAGGTTAAGATCTTAAACCGAAAGTACATTGCAAATGGCGGATTTTATAGGGGTCTTGTCATTATACATGTTATGCTTTCAATAACAGCCTTTCAGAGAATATTCACGTCCAACTTGCCCTTCATTGATAAACATATATTATTTCTGCTATGATGGTTTTCACTAAAAGTACAGAATTAAGCAGATGCATTTTTTTTTTTTAAATATGCAATTTTTTTGAAATTTTTTTTCTCAAAAAATATATTCTTGAAAATATTTGTTTTCAAGTGATACTTTTCTATCTGTTAATCAATGATATATTAATAAACTGTAAAAGTTTTAACCTTATACCTCACATGGTTTTGGAACTATTGTAAAGATAAATTTTTGGACATCTTGACCTTTGACAAAACCTTAACGTCTCCTTTAAACTTCAAAACCTACGAGGGAGGGAGGGAAAAATTAAACAGAATTTTCAAACATATATAAGTATATACTCATCTTAATGAATTAAAATACAGTCCATATTTGTAATCATATACAGGTTGGAACATTAAGTGATAGATTGACAAGACTCAGCTCAAATATACCTCAAAAAGGCCCAAACATTGGCAAGCTCTATAAAATGTAATTTTTAAGTGCTAAAAGTAAAAGCAATCCGGAACAGAAACATCAAAAAATGTCAATCTGTTTTTTTAAATTGACAATTTCACCGAAACCTACGCGCGCGGGTGACGTTAAACGTAGAATTAGCTTTGGACAGCCTGATACTACAATTGGAACAGTTTGATATAAGACTGACAACGTTATCCTAGCCGCGATGTTCTTCAGTTAATTTAAATTATTTAATCAATTATAGATATTCAAATTTATTGGAGAAATTAAACATTAATTTATATGGACTTCTCCGCAATTTACAAAATGATTTGTTTTTAACTCAAGCCCTAGAAAAAAGTTTGTTTCGCGTTGAAGCTAAAATATTATATGGTAATGAAGGGTATATGTAGAAAGGCAATTTAGAATTTAGGAGAATAATGAGGAGAATGTTCAGAAGCCATAAACATTATCTTCAGTGGACATGACTTTCCTAAAACAAATAAACACCATGCATAATTATAAAAGTTGATCGTGGCTCCAAGCACGTCATACGCGAATTTCCTGAAGGCTTACGGAATTCAAGAAGCCAAGGGATTTTTCCAATACGAATACCTGAAAAGTCATCAGCAGCTACAAGATCCATCTTTACCACCCCACAGTGCGTTTTACAGTACCATTAAACAAACATTAGGGAAAAGGATAAAAAGTTTTGTCAAGAAGTGTGGAGAAAGGAAACATGTCTTGTCTGGGAGATTTTTTAAAGTGGTACAATAACCAAGATGATGGACCCTTTGTGAAGGCCGTGGAGAAGTTGCAAAAGTTTAATTTTGATCGGAGCATTGACCTTTTCAAAGCAGCCATGTCCGTTCCTGGAATAGCACGAGCTTTACTAATCCGCGCCAGCTCACGTGCGAATGCATCATTTTCCCTGTTCGGGAATCAAGATGAAGACTTATTTTCCACAGTAAAAAACAACATCGTTGGAGGGCCTTCAATAATTTTCAACCGCCAAAGCCGGGAAAACAAACATACGTCAAAATCCAGAGGAACCACGCACAGGCACTTGTTTCGGTAATAAAATTTTAGCCCATAGTATAATAATAACACAAGGTATATAACTCCGAATTTCACTGAGTACCCCCCTCCCCCAGAATCGCACTCATTTACACTTTCAGAGGAAATACACTGACAAACTGTTTATACCTATGTTTTCTACGATAATTTATCTACACAACCATATATGGCATGCTTGTCTTTATTTTCATACCATTTCATGGTTGAATTCGACTTTTCCACTCGAAGAGCAGAGTTTTGACATCGTTTACGGAGACTAAAGAAAATAAAGACAAGCATGCCATATATGGTTGTGTAGATAAATTATCGTAGAAAACATAGGTATAAACAGTTTGTCAGTGTATTTCCTCTGGAAGTGTAAATGAGTGCGATTCTGGGGGAGGGAGGGTACTCCGTGTAATTCGGAGTTGGATACCTTGTGTTATTATTATACTATGGGTTAAAAATTCATTACCGAAACAAGTGCCTGTGGAACCATGTCAAAAAATCGTTGGATATGATGCCAACGCGTTGTACTTGTGGGCCTTGGATCAGAATATGCCGACTGGACCTTTTATACGTCGTCGCTAGGAAAATGTTTTTAACAGAGAATTTCGGGATAAATACATGTCTGCATATTATTGGCTATATTACGTCTGTTCTGTTTCGGGACAATACATCCAGCACAAATTAAACTGTGGTCATGAAAAACGTGTGGGTCCCTTCCCGATGGATGTTTTTTCTGCGAATACAAACACAATCTTTCAGTTCCATGGATGTTACTTTCATGGTCACGATTGTTGTCTTACTAAACACATAAAGGTTTTGATCGCACGAAAAGAAGAAAACCGTTTTTGAAAAACACCAACCAGACAACAAAGTTCCTAAAAGATCAGGGAGTTAAAGTTGTCGAAATTTGGGAATGTGAATATAATGTGTTAAAACAACAAAGCACACAACTCCGCTCTATCATCAACGACCCCGAAATTTTACAAAAGTATAAAGGAAGCGTGAATGAAAATCAAATTCTAAATGCAGTCCTTGACGAAACCTTGTTTGGCATGGTTGAAGTGCACATTCGTACCCCAGAAAGTTGGCCAGACGGAGAAAATAATGACGTCTCCGTATGATTATTTCGAGGAAATGGCCCCAATATTTTGCACAACTGACATTCCGTTTGCTGCTATAGGAACGCATATGCAAGAACACGTCCGCAAAAACAACTCAGAGTGAAAAACTCAGGAGACTTTTAGTAGGAGGCATGCGAGCTAAAAAGATTTTAATGGACATTGAATGGAAGTGATCCGTATCTACCAAGTTGTGGAATACATTCCATCTAGATGTTTTAGGGAATTTGTCAGTGAAGTAGCCAACGCTTGGCGTCATGGAGATTTGGATCCTTTCATGCCTGTCATTGCGGAACATGGAAATAGTTGGAAATTGTGGTTTCGGGGGACTCATTATGGATCAATCGAAACACAGATCACTTACCTTACAGGTACAGGCCAGCTGTGAAGTGAACGACCCCCGATTTATTAATCTTACGGAATTTGATCACCATGTGTTTGAAAAGGAGAAATCTCGAAGTAAGATAACATATGACCTGCCAATTCAGCTTGTGAACTTTATTCTTCAGTATGCAAAATTATGAATGCTACAGTTTTATAACGATTGTGTAGACAAATTTGTACACCGGAGTGGTTTTGCTTATTGTGAAATGGACACTGATAGCGCTTACATGGCCATATCCGGATCGAGCTTCACTGATATTGTAAAACCAGAAATGAAGGCTGAATTCAATCGAGGTCTTCACAATTTTTGTTCAGATATAAACATCGAAGCAGACAATCAACTCCACTAGTTTCCCCGCGAGTGCTGCACAAACAATACAACAAAAGAACACCAGGACTATTTAAGTTAGAATTTGTCGGAGATGATGATGTGGTGAGGCTTTGTTCAAAAACATACATTGTAAGTCATACAACAAAGTGAGACCCAACAGTGCAGTTAAAGGCTAGAGATATCCTGCGCAGAGTTAAGAAAACCAAGACCAAACGTTGAGCTTTTCGCATACGTGTACCACTGACAATACGCAAGGTTAAATTTAGCTGCAAGGGAATATCAAAGCGTTTTTAGATGCGCCACTATCCACTTTCAAAAACGAGCTAAATTCCAGAAACCAGGAAGTGGCTAAACAAGGGTTTCCGCGGTAGAGACAATAGAATTGTGAACAAAAAAGATGTGGATTTTCATATTTCTACTGTAAGCGCGAAGTGCTACCTAAGGCCAACATTTTTTTATTAAATGATTTACGGGAGCGCCGACTGCGACTTTGGCTAAAACAAAATAAAAATAAAAGTCCCTGTTGTTTTTATTTTTAAATTTCCCGCCGATCGTCAATGCAAGTGCACTAAGAAAATAAAATTATGTGCAAATAAGTCGGCAATACTGACTGGCTGCTTTATTGAAAGCCATAATTATCATCCAATCAATTTACGTCTGTTATCAATATAATGTTTCGGAAGTGTATAAAACTTGCCAACACGGATGCAGAAATGTCAACTTTTACAAAAGTTGAGAATACTTTGTCCTTATACACGATAGTTTTTCCAAGTCAACCATAGCTAACAGGAAAATCAATGGGAGTATGTCCGATGACGAAGTTAAGTTGGAGTTAAAAGGAAATAAAAGAAATGATCAGCCTAATTTTATCAGAGGATACGTTGACGAGACTGTCACTTTCGCTGTGGGTACCGTATACAGTAGTTTTCTTTTACAATTTTGATACCTTCGATGAACGTGATAAAGGAATGGAAATTAAAAATATAAGTTTGAAATTTGTGAAGAATAAAATGTGACGTATCTAATTTGCATGTATATCCAAGAACTATTCAAACTTGTAACATTTTAAAAAGATCATATGCATCACTGTGCAGACTAGAAATTCATAAGTATTTTGTTGTGTGTTAAATAGTTCTAGAATAGATATAAACAGACACTGCAAACAAAACGGTATTTAATGTGTTAATACTGTCAAGCTTTCAGATGTTTGTTAATATTCAGCATAAACATACGCTGTATTGTAAAATACATGTTTAATTCATGATTCTGGGTTTTATACTATTGAGATTCTCTTTATAACAATATTTTCCATTTTTGATTTGTTGGTTCATGATTTTTTTCAGTACTTTGAGAAAAGTGAGGTTCTCATTATAAACTTTTTTTCTTTGGTGATCTTGTTGTGGTCATGATTAATATTTTGATAAGAACATGAAGACATTCCTTAGATTTCACCCATTTCTCATAAGGGTTTAATAGTCTACTTTAATTTTTGTGTTGCGGTTATCATATTTAAGCTCCACACCGTATATATGGAAATTTTTATCGAATAAATGAAAATAAAAAAAATCAGACACTTTTTCCAATTTTATTTTTATTTATCCCCCCCCCCCGACCAAATTTTTCAAAAAAAAATTCCCGTAAATCATTTAATAAAAACATGTTGGCCTAATGGAATTGACACAGAGTGCTAGACACTGAACTGTGCCAAGAGAAAAAGGACTTTCAAGTTCAAAGTGATTTAGTAGAGTTCGTGACTCATTAAACGATAATTATTGAATGATTTGCAATCTGTAAATGTGTTGAGTTTTCATACAATTATGTCTAGTAAAAGTTAAGACCATGCCAGAAATCGTGTCCAGTATTTTTCTTTTTAAAACGAGTATAGAAATTGAATTAAATTGGGTGTTCAATTTATTTTCTTTAAAAATATTATAATTTAAAACCCCACCTGTCTTAAAGGAGCATTTGGTCAATATTGCTTGCATATCATCATGTTTTGGTGATATGAACAGCAGCTGTTTAATAAGTACATAGTAAAAAAGTATACATGTCAAACAGATGACAAAGTTTTACCTTAAAGTTATGCACACATTAATCACTCTTGTAGCAAATTTCCATACAAATTCATTGGATTTACTTTTAATTCTAGGTGTTCTTCTGTGTACATTCATATGGGTGGTTCTTTGTAATGACAATATTTCATCAGCGGTTCCTTCACCTATCAAATTGTTTAGTTATAGTTATAATTTTCGATTTTAAAAAGACGTCATAGGAGTAAAAAAATGATGTTCGTTCAATATTTACAAATATAATCATGGTTATATTCTAAAAGTGTTATTCACATTATGTTTTCATTATGCAGGTGAGATATCCGTTTATAGCAACCAGAAATTCTTTTCTGTTAAGATTTTTCAGACTATGAATATTTGCAAAGTATGCTGCATGAAATGGTTTTTGCTGTTAGGGAGTTTGCAGTTGATACAACTCAATTAATCAAAAAGATACTATTTAATAAGCCAGAACCAGTATCTTCACAAAAAAGGAGGGAAGGCAAAGGAAAGGTGGCAAACTAAAGGACGGCATGAAAATTCACATGGACATCATGTCAATAAACAGTGTGTAAAAGCCCCTGAAATTTTTTTCAAAGTTATTGTGAAGTATTTGAGAGGATTTTCTTTCTAAAGAAAAGGTTAGTTTATTTATTTCATCAGCAAAGGAAGAAGACGCATAAAATTTCTAGTTAATCAATGTTATTCACTATGTTATGTTCTTCATAAAACATTTATTTACTTTAGACGCACCTTTTTCCGCGTGGGTTAAATTTACGCTATGAACGCGGACAGAATTTTTCCGAAGAAAATTAAAGTGTATTTAGGAATGAAATTGCATAAAATGAATGAGGATATGATAAAGGTACTACATTATTACTCATGTTTGTACGTTCACATCTTTATGCATATCTATCCTTGATATGTGCACACATCGTAAAACATGCAAATGTGTTTTAAAAATTCACAGAATAACTTAATTCTCTAGAATATTTTTAGCATAAATATCCTTGCATCAAGCTTGTTTTTTTGTATGTTGTTTAACGTCCCTCTCGAGAATTTTTCACTCATACAGAGACGCCACCACTTGCCGATGGAGATCTGCATATTTTGTCCTATACTCGGAACTTACGGCCATTGAGCAGTGAGGGATCTTTTTCGTGCCAGCAACTTCTGCGACACGGGACCTGTTTATACGGTCTCATCCGAAGGACCGATCTCCACGTCCCACAGTGGGATTCGAACCCGCGACGTAAGGATCAGCGCCTGACTTCGCGACGCTAGAGCAGACGCTCTAACCACGTACTGTGCTACGCGGGCGACTGCATCAAACTTGAACTTCTCCCCCAGTTTGAGATAACGACACGTGCCACACGACAATTGTCCTCAAGCGGAGCTGTGTCAATCATCCAATTATATAAATGCCAAGACCCGAGTTTTTAAAGGTAACTTTTTTTTTTAATTGTCTATTTTCATTCACATATATTATGGTTACATGTAGTGCAGGTAAGATATGGGCACATTATTTTTTCATATTATTAATTTTATATGACGTTTTCAGGAAGAGTAGCCCAGTATCTGACCATACGTAGAATTTTTTTTTGGGGGGGGGGGGGGAAGGAGAGATGTTTTTATCAAATTTACATCGTTCCTTTATTCCTTATTATAGAGTAAATCGTACCTTATTATAACAGGTAGATTACTATCGGATGGTTTAAATTACTGATTTTGTTTTCAATTTGAGTTATATTTTTAGTGAATATGTATATATTTTAATTAAGGGAGACCAAAAGCTTTCGTGATTTTGAAAGAGTAAAGGTTAAACAGCCATGTTGATACCAGATAGTTCACCAGTAAGGAAGGTGTTTGTTTGTATGTTGTTTAACCTCCCTCTCGAGAATTTTTCACTCAAATGGAGACGCCACCACTTGACGGTGAGAGCTGCAAATTTTGTCCTATACTCGGCACTTACGGCCATTGAGCAGTGAGGGATCTTTTTCGTGCCAGCACCTACTGCGACACGGGGCCTCGGTTTATACGGTCTCATCCGAAGGACCGGTCTCCACGTCCCACAGTGGGATTCGAACCCGCGACGTAAGGATCAACTCCTTACTTCGCGACTCTAGAGCAGACGCTCTAACCACTGCGCCACGCGGGCGCCTAGTATGGAAGAGAAAGCATGATGATGAATGTACCACATCACCTCCAGTTAAACAGATCAAGTTAGAGAGGTCTGCGAGGGATGGAAATTCATCTGTAATGGAAAAGTTGCAACAAACTGAGGACTCGAAGGAAACTTATCGGCATGTTCGTCCGTCTGTGTCTGTAAACAATTTCTCAAAACGCTACTCCTCCTACAGTTTTGGTCTGATTTTAGTATACTTGACACTCAAGTAGACTACTGTAAAATACATAATGTGTGGTTCGGTTTTGATTTGGATGCACGGTGTTGCCATGGTTACTAAAATAGAATTTAATGTGAAATTCATTTAAAACGCTACTCATCCTGCAGTTTTGGTCTGATTTCAATATAACTTGGCACACAAGTAGACTACACTAAAATACATATTTAAAGCTGACCACTACTCTTAAATAGACATACGCCATTTTCGATACTGCTAGCTACGATATCAGCTCCGGATATACCATTCGCATTCGTTACATCTGACTGCTTTATTGTCAAGGGTATCGGGAGTGGAATGGCGACACGTGTTCGTGCAGGTTATCTTACATTACTTTTGCTGACATTTTATTGCAGTTGCGTGTATTTGTGTATGTTTGTATACTGCACTGACCTGTGCAACTGTTGTAAATTTCTTTGGTATCTTAGTCTCCTACTATCCTGAGGAAGTACACAGTTATATTTCGTTGTCACCGAGTGATGTATATCATACGTCCGTCTACACCGGTGACGATTGATTACACTGAACAGTGACCAAGTCAGCGGCTTTATATAGAGGTCCTCAGATATAGCGAGAATCCAATCAAATATGGCGGACACATTCCTTTTACGAATCGTGTTCAGCTTTAAGTGTACCCCGGGAAATAACTTTTCCAATTGATTAAATGTTGGGCGAAGTTCAACCATGAAAAGCGGAACAGTTCAAGTCGGATTATGTATTTAAATTATCTAAACAAATAAAATGTGTACATGATTATGCCAGGGAAAATTTAAAACTAACTGCAGATACAATGAAAAGGAGATATGACAGAAATATCAATTTTCATGAGATTAACTTGGGAGATGCATGATCCAACGAAGAGGAAAGGGTTATCTCAAAAATTGCGTAATCATTGGATAGGTCCGTTTTTAATAGTGAAGAAAAATAAGTGATGTTGACATACAGAATTAAGGAATCTCAGAGATCAAAACTATAAGAGTGGTGCATTCTAACCGTATTTAGGAGAAAGCAAACCAGAATAAATTGTTAGCGAGGCTATGGATAGTGAAATAACGAGTAAAATTTGGCTAGTGATGGTTAAAATATTCATTTAGATAGAACTGGTGGTGTTGTTGTGAAGTGAAGTATTGACGAAAATGTTGATGGCGATATTCGTAATTTGGATAGCATTGGGTCTGTGCTGTGTGGTGACAGAGAACAGTGAAGTTAGAAATGAGAAAAGTGCAAAGCGAAATTATAAAGTACCCACTCAATATAGTGACTTCTATTTAAACTCAGTGAGGGCATACAATTTTATGCAGTCTGGTTATATCGTGTTATTAATTCACTTAATCTTTGTTTTATATTACCAGGTAACAACTTATGTATTCAATAAGTGTGAGAAATTTAAGGTATTCAATGTATAATGAAGGGATTTTGAACAATTTTGAATCATTTTAAACTAATTAAAATTGCATTGCTAGATAACGATGAAAGTGAAATGAACCAAATTCACACGACTGATAACATATAAGAGGCTGGTCATTTTGCACTTTTTAAGTTTTTGAAGAGTTATCTGCCCTTGATGCAAAGAAGAAAATTTTAATTTCGTCAAAATATCTGTGGTAAATGATTAATTTTATTTCATATTTTAATAATGAGAGTGTTTATGCATATTTTCACTAAGAGCTTTTTATGAAATTCAAAATACTTTTTACAATATCTTAATAATACGTGCATTGCCCATAGACTTCAATGTAAAATTCAAGGTGCTATTAATTTGACAATAATCAAAATTTTTAAAATTTCTTTGGTGGAGTACTTTTATTTCACAACACCATCAAAATGATACCATAATTACAAAAATATGACCGTTCATTTATTAGATACAAAATATGGTCGTTATACATTGAATACCTTAAGTCAGAGAATCTATATGCGGCAAATAGGCATGCACAAGAGCAACATAGCGGATTTAAGTATCGCTGCAAGGAATGTAATGCAATACTTTCAAGAAAGGATCAAGAACATAGAAATTGCAAAAGAGGATTTGATTACAGCATAATAAATATAATAACGGATTCTACAGGAAGCAAGGCAAAGGAGGAATTATATAAATGGAGTAAAACAATCCTTTCTTTGTGTCCATCAGAAGGCCTATGCCATACAGATCACGAACGAGGTCAAGTAGGGAGTACGATAAAAACTCAATCGAAACGGATGATCAATTCGACAAAGAAGCAGAGGAATTAAGTGTTTTAAAACAATTAGAGACAATGCAGAAAAACATGGTGCAATTAGATGTTGGGGGATACAAAGGAGCCGATCACATCTGTTCCATCTAAGCTCGCGAAGTTAACGCAAATTAAATCTTCCAATGGCATTTTTCCATCATACTTCTTGGACAGAGACCCAAAATATTGCGGTGATTCTAGACTATCTAAGAAACAAAGGATATGCAGGTTTCCATTCAAACCTTACCAAATGAGAAGGGAGCTTTCGCAGCATTAAAAGGTGAATGTGAATTTTATGAACTTAGTGACTTTGTGGACATTATTGATAGACAATTAAAGGGGTTTTGTTCCTGCAACAAGTACTGGTGAAGATGATTGAACAGACCAAGACCTTTCGTGGTTGCATAAAGTTTTTGTGCTTGTACATTTCACAATGTTATATTTTAATTATATAAAGCAATTCGCTGTAATCAATGTTAAATAGTTTAGGGGGTTATGTTACAAATTAATATTGTACCTTTATAGGTAAGTTTTGTAACTTTCTATTTCCGGATAATTGCTTAATGATATAATTTTACAGTAGTGAATTGCTGTGTAAATACATTGCTTAATCTTTGTTAATTTGTATCACTTCCCCACTTCTCAATATCATCTGACTTCGGTCTGAAAGGTCAAGACGAAGTAATTTCAACAATACGCATTGGTCATTCAAAAATTACAAATGAATATTTATTGAATCGGGAGTCTCAGCCAGAATGTATATCATGTGACTGTCCGATAACTATAAATCACGTGCTTTTAGAATGTTCCGATTTTACACCCATTCGAAGTAGACTTTTTGGTAATATGAGACCGATGTATGAACTTTTTACAAATGTTAATGTTTATACAATTTTAGAATATCTACAAGAAACTGAGTATTAAGTAAAATTTGGAATAAAATAATAAAAACAATTTTGATGAGAAATACATATTCATAGATCACTTTAATTTTAAACAGTTTACATTTTTTTTAACAGTTTACATATTTTTTTTATTTTAAGTCCGTCGGATGGGACATTAAATGGTGCCCCGTGTCAAGAATTACAACCCCCTTGGCACGTAAAAGATCGTTTCTCTGGATGTCGAAAAAGAGCAGGCTCACTGGGGGCCGCCAGAGATACCAAAAACCTTTCATAAACCGATTATTTAAAATAAGTTATCCGCCGAAGCATGGCTGAAATATTGCCGACTCGGGGTTAAACAATCAATAAATCAATTCACAGTGGGGTACCGTCTGGTATTGGAAGTTTGTTAGGCAGCATCTCTATTAATCCGCTTTGTTAATTTGTATCACTTCCCCACTTGTCAATATTTACAGTGGGGTGCCGTCTGGTATTGGGAGTTCGTTAGGCAGCATCTCTATTAATCCGCATATAACTGTCATTGAGGTGATGACCAGTATAAATAGGGTTTAATTGGTTAATTGCTCTGTAGACTTGTTGATTATTTTGAAAATATCGAAGGCACAATTAAAACGGGATAGAGAGGATTTGTTATTATAGTTTGGTTAGGATTTACCAAGTGGCACCTGATACTTCACCGAAATCCGTGGTAAAATTATTTTACACCAAGGGCTTCTGGAGAAATTATTTGCGATAGCCTAAATTATTAAATGGCTATTACTTCTATTATTTCCGGAAATTAATACCAGCACTAATTTTACACCGAAATATTTACCAATGTGCTGTGTATTGGTGACTTGCTTATTCTTGGTAAACACCGAGTTGCACTGAAATATTTACCAAAGTGAAGCTCTGGTGATTGGTTAATGTATTAGGGATTTGAAATAAATATCAAAACATTCATTGGTAATTACATATAACTTAGGAAATTATTAGGTAAGTTAGGAAATAAAAGAAGTTGGGTTGATTTATTTTCTTAATTTTCATGACTTTCTTCATTTTCTTCAAACTGTAAATAAATGGTAGAATGGAAATGGTTTCATTACTTTAAAATAAGGTAAAGGTTTATCTATTTACATAAGGGTTACTTTATCAGATACATTGGGATTTATATAGCTGGACTTACTAGTCATTGGATTATAGTTTGTGTTACGGTGTGTGATTCAATATGGAGTATTAAATAATTTTCACAATAAAAACCACGTTCCCTATGAAAAAAAAATGTTGACGAGTTCGTCTCGCGTCGCAATACATGCAAATATACAGATCATAACAAAACCATGTCAAATCATTTTTGTTAGTTTTATTTATGTTATAATGTGTCAAATATATCTGGAATAGCTCAAAAACCCCGGGAGCCCCCAGACCCTTATCTTCGCAAGCCAAGGGTTTTTGGTCCGCTTCGTTCCCCACAAACAAGTTTCAAGTTTCTTTTTTTTCCTTAAGCCAACTGGCTCATCAGAATAATAATACAATCATGCTATTAAGGAAAAAGAAAACAAAATCATACAGAGAGAGTGAACGTAAAAAATACATAGATGAAAATAGTATCATACTTAGATATTATTTTTAATGTGGCAGCATTAAAAATTTGCCCAAATTTAACAGATCTTTAGTACTATTAGAACTTAACAATTGAATTAATTTAAAGACACTAGGCTTGTTATAATAATACTTTTTCAAAAATTTCTCTCTTAAATCAATATGCAAAGGGCATTTCAAAATAAAACGAAATTCATCTTCTATATGATGAAGATTACAAAATGTACATAATCTATTAATCTTTGGTATGTTATGGTTTCGACCTGTTTCAATATTCAACATATGATTTGATAACCTAAATTTTGTTAATAGTTGTCTAAATTTTTGTTAATAGTTGTCTAAATAGGTTTTGTTAAATATGATTGCAAACAGAAATTATCAATTAAATGTTAATATAAATAACTCTTTGGAGAGTTTGATATACTCTCTGTTATGTTTTGCTTTGAAACATCTAAAAGTCGTTGTTTTATAATGTTATAAGCTTTATCATATAAATGGTTTTCTGACCAAAGTTGTCCTAAACCTAGAAAAGACAGTTCTTTTTTTAATTTGTAAAATTCATCTGTCATTTTGTAATACCATATTTTCATAACAAGTCTTAAGAATGCAATTTTCTGTTGTTCTTAATTTGATCCAATATTTAAATATTCTTAGTTTCATTGTAAGGCCGAAGCTCTGAATAAATCAAGCTGTTTGAGGTTTTCTTTCCAATACCAAGAGTATTTTTACAAAAATTTAAATGTACCTTTTCTATATCGGGACATCTGTGAAAACCCCATATCTCAGATCCATAAAGTAATACACTACATACATAAGTATCAAAAATTGAACATAAAGTTTCTACATTGAATTCATACCTCTTTAATCTACTTAAAATAGCAAACATAGCTTTTCTACCTTGTTCAGCAGCATGTTTCTGCGTTTTTAAACATTTTCTATCAAAATTAAATAAAATACCTAAATATTAAAATTCATACACAATTTCTAATTCAAAATTATTATAAAACCAGGATTCATCATTATGTAATTTACCACCATTTCTAAAGCTAACAACCTTAGTTTTTGTTTCATTAACAGAAAGACTCCATTCTCCAGTATAACTACATAGTGTGTTCAACATTTTTTGTAATCCTTCTGGAGATTCAGCAAAAATAACCATGTCGTCTGCATACATAAGAATGAATAAGTTTAGCATCTGCAAATCAATATAGGGGCAGTTATCTGATATAAAACCAACCTCGAAATCATTAACATAAAGTGAAAATAATATTGGTGATAATGCTTCTCCTTGCATTAGACCAATGTCGTTGAGGTAACCGTTGTATTTATCACAACTTTTAACATTATTGTATAGAGATTTAATTATCTTTAACATTTTACCTTGGATGCCTAAATGAAACAACTTCTGCCATAATTTTATTTTATCAACTGATTCGAAGGCTTTTTGAAAGTCTACAAAACAACAATATAATCTTTTCTTAGCAGACAGGTACTTATTTATAAGCGACAGGTACTTATTTATAAGCGATTGTAGAACAAAAATAGCATCAGTGGTTGACAATTCCTTTCGGAACCTTAACTGTGCATCAGTCAATATATCAAAGGAATGTTCCCATTCTAATATCCTATTATTAAGAACACTTGTAAATAATTTACCAAAACAACTAACAATAGATATACCACGATAGTTATTGACGTCGTTTTTGTCCCCTTTTTTAAACAATGGAGTAATAAAACATTTTGACCGTGATTCAGGTTAAAGACCGGGGTTGAAAATATTGTTAAAAAGTTTATGTAAGAGTGGGAGCAATTCATCTCAGCATTTCATGAACAATTCGTTAACAATACAATCTTCACCACAACTTTTATTTGTTTTAACTTTTTAATTGCTGCACATATTTCTTCGAAACTGATCTCTGAATATAACTCATCGTACACAGCATCCAAATAAATTCTTTTTTGAGGCTGTCGCCTGTTTTAGAACCCAGATTTTTAAATGGGTAAAGAAATCTTCTAAAGTTAAATTACAGTCAACATGGTTTGTCTTTTTTGTTTTGTAAAGTTTAAAGAATTTTTTGGATTTTGTTTCTTCAAAAATGTTAGCATATCTCCCTCATGACGTTTGTACTGTCGTTTAAGTTTATTTTCAATTTTTTTTTATAGGTCAATTGGGCCTCTGAAAGAACTTCTCTATTTTCTGGTGTTTTCTTTGCACTGAACTCATTTAATTTTTGTTTGTACTCGTTAAAAAGATGTTTACATTTATCATTGAACCACGGCTTATCCTCGTAGTTTTTAGATTGTTTTGTACTTATGCCTTGGTAGGGTTTACATTCGCATACATCACAGAAAGGGAGTACGCAAGAATTTAATAAATCACAAAAGCTATCTTCACAAGAATTGACACTCTCAATAGAAGTAAAAAAAAACTACGTCTGCGATACTTTGAAGTTCGTGTATGTTATTGTTTAAATACTCTTTAACAAGGCTGGAATTTTCATCCTTCCACTTGACTGACCTAACAGTCACTCTACCGTAACAATTGTTTACTACGTGCAAATCATTTTGAATGGCAAAATCTCTCAATGGAACAATAAAGGAAACGGGTGAATGATCAGAAAAGACAGTAAAATTACCTGATTTGAACTTACTTATACTGGATAATTGGTTATTTTCAGTCAATACATAATCAATCAAACTAAAACTCTTTTACTATAAAAAGTTAAGTTTCTTCATTCATCACCAATTATTCTGCCGTTAACAATTCGAAAGCAAGTAGATTTACAAAAATCTAAAAGTTGTCTACCCAAACCATTTTTATATTTATCCATATTATTACGCTTTTTCGGTACCTGATCTTCATCATAATTATCTCTTCAAAAATCTGAATGAATACCGTGTCGTAATAATTTATCGTGTCTAATAAAGTCGTCATATTCTGTTGTTCTAGCATTGGATTCTCCAAAAATATACACTGGACCATCGTTCTTAAATTCACTAGATGATTCCTCAAGTAATTGAAAAAAAAATGACATCGAGTTTTTTGTAAACAGAACGATTTTCGGATGGAATATAACAACAAAATAAAAATATTGGGGTTTCACATTCAACTTTTAAGCAAATTACACTATCAAATAAGTTTTTAACCAATTTTATCCTTGAACTTGAAAAACTTTTATTAAAAAAAATTACAATTCCTCCACCTGTTATTTTTCTGGGAACAGTGAAATGTTCATATCCTGCTAAGTGAAATTCATCGTCTGGATTTATCCAACATTCGCAAAGACAAATGACGTCGTAGTTGGCAATCAGTGAAACAAATTCAGAAAGGACAATTTTTCAGATAGAGATCTTGCTATATTCCAAGATAACTCTGATATTTCACTGCGGCCACTCTCATCGCGTCCCTAAGCGTTGCCACTAGAAGCTGGATCAGATGGAGGCTCATCAGCTCTGACTCTGAACTTTCCTCTGTCTTTAACCGTGTCTCAGACAATCCCAGGATAGCTGCATCCTTTAAAATGAAGTCATTTTTAAGATCAGCAATGTGCTTATGTAAGGATCGTGTATTATGATAAATAATTTTAAATCCTTTGACATTATACAGTAAAGGGATTGAAAAAGTTATTTTTGCATGACTTCGCAATCTGCACATTTCCTCTTCAACGGCACTAGAAATTTTTATGCTTTCTTCAGAAAAATCAAGCAAGTAAAGCGAGGACAAATTTTGTACTCTACTTAAGCCTACATGGTACATCTGTTCTATTTTTGGGGGTCCTAAATGAATAACAGCACTGGAAAGTGTACATCCTTGGGCTTTATGAATTGTTTTAGCAAAAGCCAATGTAAGTGGAAATTGTCGTCTAGTAATTTGGAATGAGTTGTAATAATTAAACTGAAATTTTCTTGTAATTTCAAGAATAGGTGTCCAAGACAATAAAATGGAATCATTGTACAAATGTGAATATTGCCTTCGACATTTGTTTCCAATATCGTCATTGTTAAACAATGCCCAAACAATGCTACATCTATTAAATCAATCAACCCTAAAGTCCCAACTTTTTCACAGTATAAGGTGTTCCATTTGTAAGTCCATCTCTTATGTCAATATTGATGCATAATTCTGCAGGTAAGTCCTCTGCAAAATGTAAATATTTTGACAATCCTTTTGTTTTTGACGCATCCAATGGTATTTTTGACAATATCTTTGTCTTCATTTGTGGTGACATTTCTCCAGAAATTGAATCAATAGCTTCTACAATAGTCTTTTTGCTAGGATTTGACTCATCAAAAACTTTTCCATTGTAAAGTGCTACCTGTTTTTTCTTTGTAAATAAATGTGGTAATTTTATTGTGCTTTCATTGTCACACAATATCACTCTTTCTTTTAGAAGTTCAATATCATCAGGCATCTTATTTCCTTCTCGAAGTCTGTTTAACAATTGTGCAAATCTGAGATCATCCTTTTGTCTCATTATTCCAGTGAGTTCAAAAAATGAAAACAAATCTTTCCACAAGTTTGGACCTAAAATTTCTAGTTCACCACCAGAATTATACCCTGTGGCAAATACCCATGAATCCATTACATGCTTCAACTGGAATAAATCTCCAAAAGCTATTACTGATACTCCTCCGAATGGTTTAGTACTTCCCATAATTTCCTGCAGTCTTAGATTGATGAAATTAAATATTCTCTTTCCAACCATTGAAATTTCGTCAATAAATATTACTTTCAGATATTTGTATTTTGTCTGGTGTGTACACAGTTGCTGCATATCTAATGGTTTGAATTTAAATCCTTGATCAGCACGAATATTTAAAGCAGAATGAGCAGTAAGTCCCCCTACATTGTAGGCTGCTTTCCCTGTTGGAACACAAACCAAAACTTGACAATTATCTGGGTTTTCACCAGGTCTATGAGAGTAGAACTTCAATAAAGCCTGATAAAGAGCTTTCAAAAGAACACTTTTTCCAACTCCTGCTCCTCCCGACAAGAAGTTGTAAATAGGTTGTTTCTTAGTCTTAATATAATGAAGAACATGGTAAAAATATTCCTTCTGTTTTTGATTTAAGGATTGAATTATATTCCTGTACTCAATATCCAACATTTCCCCTGAAAGTTGTTCATCATTACAAGGTAATTGTCTTCTACCAATTCCAACATCTACTCCTTAATCATAATTTTGTTCAACATTAGGACCAGGGTTAAAACAACCAAATTCCTCTGAATTTTGTGTTTCTTCATACGTATCTTGGTCATCATTGTGCTGGAGCTCTGTAACAGGAAAACTATTTTCATAGTCTGTCCGTACTTCTGATTCAAGTTGAGAGATATTTATTGCAATTGAATGTACAAATTTCTCTCTGATTTGCTCAATGACACTTTGACATGAATGGTATCTTTCTTTGTAGGAATTACAGTCTTTAATGATAGCATTTTCCTTCCTCCATGGAATATACAGCATTATTAATTCCCTGTAATAATTCTCCTGATCATGATCTTCATTAAATCCAACAGAATATATTATGCGTGGAACTTTCCTTTTGTTTAAAATAGAACCATCCCTTGCAAAGTGGACTTCACATTCACTTACAACCATATGATTTGCATTTTCAAGACTGTTTTCTTCATTTATCTCATTGCTATCAATGTCATCAGGGTCATCAACTGTGTCCAGCTCATAACTATCTTCTGGTAACTCGAAAGACATTGCTTCTGAATCATTTTTTTTTAAGAATGTCCATCTTCTTTCTTTGGGAAGTGAACATTGAAAAATGCTACGTATTCTGCTAAACAGTACTTTTCCATTGTAGATGGTCGTCTTTGGTATCTTTTGATATTATCAGCTTCAATAGATGTTGAGTTTTTGGGCATGTCATTCAAAACCGAGTTTGATTTGATTAACACAACTCTTTCACTTTCAACATTGGTGTTAATAAATACAAACTCTCTTTTGGCTTTCCTCAAAGGCATTTGTAATAGTATATATGCTGCTTCTTGTGCCCCAACTTCAACGCGACTCAAAAATACATTACCAACCTTCCTAACCTGATGTCTGATATCGCTTTCATTTTCTTTTGCTTCCTCACATGCCCGTCTCAGCAACTTTGACATTCCTCTTTGTCCCTTTGATATGTAAGATACAATGTATGCTGCACATGCATAGGGATCAAGAATATACTGGATATCCATATTTGCTTCCCAACATTTAAGCAAAGTTTCATTGTAATTATTCACTCTTATTTGTGATATACTCCTTTGCAAAAATACTTTGGCTTGACCTTCCTTTATATCTGACCTTAAAGCCAGCACATATAATTTTTCTTGGGGTAGGTGTTTGTCCGAGTTGTACACTTCGTTGGAGTGGCAAGAACTTTACTACTTGTAGAGCGGGAAACATTATCGTGATCAGAGGAATTTCTAGTTGATGTTGTAAATATTGATGTCGAGACTTGTCTCAAAGAATGTAAACAATGTTTACAAGAGCAAGAGCTCTTGCAATATGGAAGACTTTTCTGCCTCTAGTGCCTTAAGTTTATTTTCTAAATCAGTCAATTTTTTTCTATTCTATTTCATTTGTTGAAGCATGGGTAACACACGTACCTGGATAGACTATGATTTAGAACTTCTGACAGTTGTTTAAAAATCTTGAACGAAGGTGAAAATATTACCCTACGAAATTTCTGTGGTAATTGTCCCCCACACAATCGACAAAGGTCCATCATACATCATATAAAAGATAAACACATGGTTTTGATCGCCATCTTGTTTATGAATGAAAGCTATCTTTTCATTGGTTCAGAGGTTGAACCTCTGAACCACTGAAACTTTGGCCACAGTTTTAGTGGCGTAATCTGCCAAGTGTTAGAGACAGAGAGTGCTCGAAGTGAACGGACGTGTTTTTCAGCGCTCGTCACGGTCACTGAGGTCAGTGTTTAACGTGGCGTTTACTTCTTATTTTGAAGATTTAGGATTATCGTGTTGTGTTAATATGCGTAAATTGTGAGAAAGTGTAATTATAACTAGTGAAAAACATGGGGAAGTCCAGAAACAAAAAGAGGAAAGCAAATTCAAGCCCTGAGGTGAGTGGTAACAATAATTTGAGTAATGTGAGTGTAAACAACCTTTCTGATGGACAAAACAAGACTTTTTTAAAGTCATAGATCTCACCTGCAAATAACGTTCTATACGGGTCCCCAAATTATGACACGAGAGGCGGTGAGGGCGGAAAACAGCAGGAAGATCCACCTATAACGTCAACACCAAAATGTCGGCTTACCGACTCGGACACGAGTCCCATGAGCGTTGAAAAATTAATGGGTTCTGTAATGGAGACAAATCAGAAGTTAGATTTTGTGTTAAACAAACTAGACAAGTTAGACTATATTGAAAAAGTTATTGAAAAGTTGGTGGTACAAGTTTCTAACTTGGAAAAAAGAGCCGAGGTCCTTGAATCGACGTCGAACGACCATACAGAATCTTTGAGCGTTTTGTCACATAAAGACGAATTTGAGAAGAAAACTTCAGTAAATACAGGAGCTGGTCGTGAATTATCGAGACAAGAAAAGATGATCCAGAGTTGACACAGAAACGTGGAGGACCTCAGACGTTCACGGGAGGGATTACTAGAGAAAGTATCAGAGCTACAATGGCGTTCAATGAAAAACAACCTTGTCTTTACTGGGTTAGGCAATGAAACGAGAAATGAGGATACGGAAGCCAAATTAAAAGATTTCCTCCATATTGAGTTAAACATTGACCATCACACTGAATTCGGGAGCGTACATCATTTTGGAAAGTACAGAAATGACGGGAGGAGACCAATAGTCGCGAGATTCATTTACAGTCAAGATCGTGCTATGGTGAAGGATCGTGGATTCATGTTAAAAAACAAGCCTTACGGTATTCAGGAGCAATTACCAGCAGATATGAGTGAGCGAAGAAGACATCTAGTCCCCATTATGCACCGACTCCGTGAAGTCTCATCTCCTCTGGGTATTCAACTGACTCGTTAGGGACGTTAAGCTTGCCGTTTACAAGAAGTTTGTCTCTAACAAGTTTCACACGTTTACCCTCAGCATTATATAACATCTCTGATTACAAATTGTTCCGATGTGATGGCTTAGGTGGTAATACTGAAGAGAGACCATACCATGGAATAGCTGTCTATCACAAACCCTCAATGGCTTTCAAAATTTTGTCAAATTTTGGAGTAGAAGTAGTTTGTGGTAGTGCTTTGTGGCTGTGTTTCCTTTACTGTCCTCCAAAAATTGAAACCCTGCAGACATTTAAAAAAATCTTTGAAGAGTTGTTCCATATGTGTGGGAAGTTCAAAGATCCTATAATTGTCATGGGTGATTTTAATAGAAATCTGAAAGATAATAAGTCTTTTGTTGAATATTTGAATCAAAAGTATTCATTCAGACAGCTTGTGCAGGAGAATACTACAGATTATGATACTTTACTAGACCAAATTTATACAAACGTAAACCCTGAATATATACTGGATGTGGGCACTTTGGAAGCATATTACTCTGACCATTAGCCCATTTATATAAATCTTTCACAATGACATATTTTTAAATGTTTGTCATTCTTTAGAAAATTTCAAGTAAGTGCTAGTAAGTATAGTTTCTTTTTTTAGCAAATTATTTTTGTTAACCTTTACATTTAAGTAAGGCATGCATATTAAGATATTGCTTTCATTACAGATGCCAACATTACAAGCCTTGTTTAAGATGAAGAGGGAAGGCCCTTACGTCCCCCCAATTAGTGTAAAAGTATGTGGCGTGTCCAGAGAGAAAGATTACATCAATGCAAATGGGGAAGAAAAGAAATTTGTGATCCTAGGTGTAGCTGATGCTACAGTCCCTGAAACGTTCTACTTTCCCATTTTTCCGTTCGCTCAGCGTGCGTTCACCGTTCGTTCAGCGTGCGTTCACCGTTCGCTCTCCGTTCACAGTTTTGCGTTCAGCATTCACCGTGCGCTCGCGTTCACAGTTCACAAAGCGTTCACCGTTCGCTCTTCGTTCGTTCACTTTGCGTTCACCTTGCGTTCAGCGTTCACTTATCGTTCAGTCTTTATTGCCATTCGGAACTCCGAAGTGAAAGGACTTATCTTTTTTTAAGTAAGGATTTACAGGTTTTTAATTTGATAATTAACATATCGTGTTTAAAGAATTATAATTATCAGAAATACGAAAATATTTATTTCTACCACATTTTTTTTTTCAAATAATACAGAAATACATGTTAGAACAAATTCTGACGATTATAAACAGTACTGTGGATATCCAGTAAATTAAATATCTTTAGAGCGAATTAAATCGATAGTGTGGATTGAAAAAAAAAATTTATACGGTAATACATTATAGAATTTTTTTCTACTTTACATATATAAAGTCTTTAATTGGAGAGAGAGAGAGAGAGATGCCTTTATAACATGGTTATCATTAATATAGCCAAAGTGATTCTCCAGTAATGATATTTTTCACCGTATCTTTATATGTTTGCCATTCGATATGATTAAGAGCCCCCTTTCCCCTAAATCAGTTACTTAGTTAGTACATGTATGTCCAGTATATTTTAATTAACATTTAAAAAGAAGTTAATGTGTTTTGTAGCACAAAAAATTCAGTCTCAAAACAAACATGCATCTAAACAAAGTATTTAAACAATAGTAGTTCAAAATATACATGTGCCGGCGGTGATATTTTAAATTGGCAGGGAATATGTTTCAATTCAAGCGGTTTAATCATTCCAAGTGTTTATTCCCAATGTATTTTATTCATTTATTATTTTTTAGAAGCGTTGGAATCAGATCTAGAAATGATCAGAAAAAATGTTTAACTTAAAACTTCTTGGAAATACTAACACTTTGCCTTCGGTGTGACGAGACGTTCACACCTGCACAGGGTCGAATGATTTTGATTGACAGGTCAAGCACGTGGACTTCGTGTCAACTTACCGATTATGACTGTAAAACAAATGGATTTGTTGATAAAAATGGTTACTTTCATTGCCTGATATATTTGGAAAAAAAAATAAGAAATTTTGTTTGGTATAGGTACAAATATTTGAGGAAGGGGGGGGGCTAAAACCGAATCTCTTTCTCTCTCTCTCTCTCTCTCTCATTTGTCTATTTAATAAAAACTATGACAGCATATTACTTAAATATCAAGTTGTGAAAATTTAATATATAACAAATAACATGAATGCCTCTTTGTATCATCTTGTCCGAGTATAATCACGGCCGGGAAATGTCTACAGATACATGTATAAGTCTGCTCAATAAATCATCATAAAAAATAAAACTGACACATAAGTATATTATTGCATTAAAATTTTAAAGTACTGGCGTATTTATGCAATACGTCCAGATACCTTTGTAAAATATGTATATTTTTTTTTTTCATTTTTTTTTTTTACACGGAATCGCCTTGGCACGGAAATATATATATGGTTGTTATAACCGTTGTAATTCATTCTATAAGTCCGTAGTTTGCTCTTCTAAAATCCACATTATTTATAATGATTTTATATATCAAATAAGAATAAACATATTTATTTTACAACTAGATTACTACAGCGTTCGGTAAGAATTACAATGTTTTACAGCGATAAAAATCGTGTTATTAAAAAGTTGAATTTGAACATCGTACATATCTGCAGAAAATATTGTAAGAAACTTAAATTAATAATTTTACTTAATGTGCATGTATCGTCTTTCTTAGGACAATTTTCATTGATTTGTTTATTTATTTATTATTCATTTATTTTTTAGCAAAAGGCATACATACAATAGAATAGTTTCAATGCAAGGAAGAGATCAGAGGCATTCGGAATAAATCGTTCATCTTGCGTTCACCGTTCGTTCGCCGTTCACTTTGCGTTCGCGTTTGCGCTCCGTTCGCGTTCTGCGTTCGCTCACCGTTCACCGTTCACACATCGTTCACCAAGTTGTGTTCAGCGTTCACACATCGTTCAATCACCGTTCGCTCTGCGTTCGTTCAGACTTCGTTCACCGTTCGTTCAGCGTTCGCTCACCGTTCAAGTGGGAAAGTAGAACGTTTCAGGGACTGTACAATGGCCGTAAAATGTACACTATATGACCTAACCAAAATGAAGGACCTGGAGGAAGAAAAATCGGCTATGTTGTTCAACACCATCATCAAGGGTGAGAATGCCATAACCTTGACTTCGAAATCAAAAGTATCGAGGATTGGGCCTGTTACTGTCTCAAGAAATCGAAAATATGGCAAAGGAGATGGCCAATTCCCCAGCCTCTACAGAGGTGACTCTGAAAGAGGTGGAGAAATCACCTGTGAAATCGACGATCTCTATCCGGGGACAGGTTGTTGCTGTAAGTGTATTATGTTTACATTTTTGTATCAGTCTTCTCCCTTATTAAAAAAAATGCTTTTATTCACATATTGCTTATCACAATCACCTGATAGCACAACCAAATTAACTGGTTGACCATTGATACTAAGTTATAAATAATTGCATTCTACAACTACCGTCAAGGGAAAAAACAATTTTAAACACTGCCTTAGTTTATAGTTTTACCTTTTGTAGGAGGAAATTGCCAGGACAGTATCTGTTGGGGGGAGAGATGTAAAGGTTAAAGCTGTCACCTTAAAGGATGCAACAGGAAAATGTAAAGTGTCCCTTTGGAAAGAGTTTGCAGAGAAGGAAGTGGGCATTGGTCAGCACATTAAAATAACAGTTGTGCAGACTTACAATAATGAAAAGTCCGTCTCGACTACAGCAAGGACGGAAGTTAAGGTATAATGAATATTGTAAACTTTGATATTTTCTCTTTTTTCTGTTTGAAAAAATTCATGCACACAATTGGGAAGAATTTGGTAATACTTTTCCATTTTTTTTTCAGACTGTGGAGACCCAAGTGAGCTGCAGCTTTCAGAAAGCATCATGGCTTATAATTTGGAGGAAAATGACCTCTATCTTGTCATTGATGATGGGGAAGTCTCTGTGAACAAGATGGCCACATTCCTTGGTTGTAAAGAGAAGCGTATTGAAGAAGCCTTACTGACAAAATTGCCAATAAGGGTGTCCATTACAGTGGACAATGAGGAAATCACTCGAATTTCTTGCTAATATTTTCCTTGTGTTTTGGCTCGGACACAAAACTTACCAAGAGTTCAATAACTTGAAGGCCATAAATGATTCTGTACATTCATCGCTGTAATACATCTAAACAGTGTTTCAGTGTCATATTTTACAAGTTTTCATTGATTTGTGAGTTAGATCTTGAGATTTTCCTTTTAAAAGGTCCCAACTGTTTATTAGATATAACTTGTAAAATGTTGTGTTACCAGTTCTCAAAGAATCTACATTTTCTTTTCTGTAGTACTTCATTACATGCAAAATTATACTGTATAAGTATGTTGTGACAAGTAAGGAATGCATTTTTTTTTTAGATCATGAGATTTCCCTTTTAAAGAGTCCCAACTGTTTATTAGACATTACTTTTAAAATGTTACATGTATGTTACCAGTTTTCGAAGAATCTACATTTTCTTTACTGTAATACTTTATTACATGTGACATTACTAGATGAAATCCCGCGCAAGCGCGGGGAATTGAATTTATGGAATTTATCCCCCCCCCCCCTTTTGCAAAAACTTGACACACAATTTCATTACTTGATGTTTATTATGAAACCTGTTATACTATGTTATGGATATATTGCATGTATGCTCTTATTTCATTTCCGTCAAGGATAAATTAAAAGCAGCGAATATGCACATTTTACTGCCGATAAATTGATTTGGGGGGGGGGGGGAGGGGGGTAAAAATTCACAGGTACTCGTGTTTTGCTTTATAAATATGTATATACCTTATTGATATGTAAAAAATGTACTTTACCTTTTTTACATATCAATAAGGTTCATACATATATATAAACCAAGACGCAAGTATCTGTGTAAAAATTAGCTTTTAACGCCCTATGAATAGGCCGAGTATTCAAACAAAAAAAAACAAAACAAAACAAAAAAAACAAAAAAAAGCAAAAACTGAAATGTATTGATTAAAGCACAGAATTTTACAGCCTCAATTGTATTTTGAACAATATCTTATTCATTAATTTTCTCTTTTCATGTAAGCAGTGAGGAATATATACACATTTTACCGATAAATTTATTAGGAAAACCTACAGTACTAAATACATGTATATGTAATAGACTTTCGATATATAAATATATTCACAACTTATAGTGTTATCAATGATTTACCATTTTTTCAATGACCATTCACACATTAGCTCTTTTTATGTTCCTACAGCTATAATTGTCTCGTTTTTCTTTTTAACATCGAGCTCGATGCTATATGATGTTCTTGAAGCTTCCGTCAATATCAAGATCGGTGAATGACAAAAATAATTTGCACATTTTCCTTTTTAATCGGTTATCACAACTTATTTCTTTTATGTCATTTAAATCAAGTTTTGATTGAATAATTCAGTGATGACGTTTTATGAAATAAATACGCTTTTGATTGTTGTCAGTTTCATAAAAATTGCCTGAAACTTAGATCCGCCAACCGGAAACGCCACCATACTCACGTTTTTGCTATTTCATGGCTGTTTATAGAAAATAAAAGTAGACTTTTAATTTAATGTACGATACTTACAATGCGAGTGAAATCTAAATATAGTTTACGGACATCATATTGTATCTAGTATATTCTCAGAGGAGTAAGTGAACACTCTGGTGCATCCGGTTCGGAGTTTATTTGCAAAATTTATTAATTTATAAGTATAGATATTATATAAATATGTAGTGACAAGTAAGGAATGCATTTTTTTAATTTACTATTTGTGTGACTCAACTATGATTGAGTTGATTTTTCTGTTCTTCTTTCTGATTGGTTAAGGATACAAGGTAGCTACAAGTCAAGTTTTTTTTTCGGGGGGTGGGGGTGGGGGTGGGGGGGTTGTGTTCTAAAATTAAAACTTGTTTAAAGGAGAAGTTGAAATTTTTCATTCACTTCCTTTTCCAATCAATTTTTATAATAATTTGCTTGTGAGTGTGTCATTGTTGGTATTAAAACAGAATTAAGTGGTAGTGTTCTTAATTAGTTTCATGAACTCTTAGTTTTGAGCAATGTATTCCATTAAGTTTTCCACCTAAAATCATCACAAGATCAATTCCCATGTATTAAAAATGCTTATTTGACTAGGAAGGATGATATGTTGATTTCGATTAAACTGAATAGAGTTCTGTCACATCTGTTCTACATTTGAAAACGTGTGTGAAATCCAGTAATATTTAAACATTCTGAATACCTCTCAATTTTAAGATGACAAATGTTTCCTTATTGTAAAGCTTGTTAAGAAAATTTCACTTTTTCATACATGTAAAATTTAGGCATGAGCATGTTTTTTTTTGTTTTTTTGTTTTTTTACTTTTTTGTATTTGTAATTCACGTACTGAGTAGTTGTACAAGATTTTTTTTTTCATATTGAGCAGTAAGATGCATAGTTATGCTGTTTTGTCTTAAACTTGATTTAAATGAAGTTCACACAAATATTTTATTATAAAACATAACTTGAAGCCAAATATTTTTGGTAAACTATGAATACACTTGCAATTTTAGCTAGTCAAAAATGAACTCCTTGTGAAAAATCTAGTCATAGACTTTCATTTTTTGTTGTTGAACTTTGTATTAATGTAGCAGATTTTATTAGTGTCTGCTTTCAGTAGGAAATAGAATTATAGATATCTTTCTAGTATAGTACCTTAGATTGTAGTTTTCATTTTTATTTGTTTGTTTAATCTGTAGATTACCATTTATTCCTTTCTCTTTTGATACTCCATCCTTTCCTTTCAGGGAGGAATTATTTTTAACAATTTTTTGAGTTTTTTTAATGTGAAATGGTATAGTGATTTTCAGGGGGAAAGTCAACTGCAAGTTCTCTTTCTTAAGGTCAGATGACACATTCCTTAATTTGTATCTCTTGGTATTTGTGATTTCTAAACTGTTTTCAATATGTTTTAAGAAATAAGTACACTAAAAATTGTGACGTTGGCAATTCGAAAGATTACCCATAAGGATTATATAAGGAATATCACACTCTGGTATCTTGCCCGGTAACGTACGTTAATTTTTTGTGAGGAAACTTCTTCACGTAGCAATACTTCATTGACAAATTCTTGAGGAAAATTATATATTTTGGAGGAACGTGTCATCTGACCTTAACTGCCAGTTTAGTTGTACAAGTTTATATTGTATTTCTTGCATTAAAAGAATAAAAATAATTTTTCATATTTTCTCATCATTAATTTTGATATCAGTTTGTTGTTAAAAAGACCTCAACACAGGTCCACATGATACATTTAGAGTCATATCAGTTTGTTGTTAAGAAGACCTCAACACAGGTCCACATGATACATTTAGAGTCATATCAGTTTGTTCTTAAGAAGACCTCAACACAGGTCCACATGATACATTTAGAGTCATATCAGTTTGTTGTTCAGAAGACCTCAACACAGGTCCACATGATACATTTAGAATGCATATCAGTTTGTTGTTAAGAAGATCTCAACACAGGTCCACATGATACATTTAGAGTGCATATCAGTTTGTTGTTAAGAAGACCTCAACACAGGTCCACATGATACATTTAGAGTGCATATCAGTTTGTTGTTAAGAAGACCTCAACACAGGTCCACATGATACATTTAGAGTCATATCAGTTTGTTCTTAAGAAGACCTCAACACAGGTCCACATGATACATTTAGAATGCATATCAGTTTGTTGTTAAGAAGACCTCAACACAGGTCCACATGATACATTTAGAGTGCATATCAGTTTGTTGTTAAGAAGACCTCAACACAGGTCCACATGATACATTTAGAGTCATATCAGTTTGTTGTTAAGAAGACCTCAACACAGGTCCACATGATACATTTAGAATGCATATCAGTTTGTTGTTAAGAAGACCTCAACACAGGTCAACATGATACATTTAGAGTCATATCAGTTTGTTGTTAAGAAGACCTCAACACAGGTCCACATGATACATTTAGAGTGCATATCAGTTTGTTGTTAAGAAGACCTCAACACAGGTCCACATGATACATTTAGAGTCATATCAGTTTGTTCTTAAGAAGACCTCAACACAGGTCCACATGATACATTTAGAATGCATATCAGTTTGTTGTTAAGAAGACCTCAACACAGGTCCACATGATACATTTAGAGTGCATATCAGTTTGTTGTTAAGAAGACCTCAACACAGGTCCACATGATACATTTAGAGTCATATCAGTTTGTTGTTAAGAAGACCTCAACACAGGTCCACATGATACATTTAGAATGCATATCAGTTTGTTGTTAAGAAGACCTCAACACAGGTCAACATGATACATTTAGAGTGCATATCAGTTTGTTGTTAAGAAGACCTCAACACAGGCCCACATGATACATTAAGAGTGCATATCAGTTTGTTGTTAAGAAGACCTCAACACAGGTCCACATGATACATTTCGAGTGCATATCAGTTTGTTGTTAAGAAGACCTCAACACGGGTCCACATAATACATTTAGAGTGCATATCAGTTTGTTGTTAAGAAGATCTCAACACAGGTCTACATGATACATTTAGAGTTATATCAGTTTGTTGTTAAGAAGACCTCAACACAGGTCCACATGATACATTTAGAGTGCATATCAGTTTGTTGTTAAGAAGACCTCAACACAGGTCCACATGATACATTTAGAGTGCGTATCAGTTTGTTGTTAAGAAGACCGCAACACAGGTCCACATGATACATTTAGAGTGCATATCAGTTTGTTGTTAAGAAGACCTCAACACAGGTCCACATGATACATTTAGAGTGCATATCAGTTTGCGTGTTTAGAAGACCTCAACACAGGTCCACATGATACATTTAGAGTGCATATCAGTTTGTTGTTAAGAAGACTTCAACACAGGTCTGAATGATACATTTCGAGTGCATATCAGTTTGTTGCTAAGAAGACCTCAACACAGGTCCACATGATACATTTAGAGTGCATATCAGTTTGTTGCTAAGAAGATTATTTGCAAAGAAAATGATAACACGAGATTTTTCTTTAATAAGGAATATATATGCTCAACACCGAATGCTATAAGGGTTCAGTCGGAGATGTTTGGGAGGTCTGATTTAGAAGCAGCAATGAGAAAAGATATCACAATGCTGTTTTTTCTTTTAACCACTCGTGGATATTCACTGTTTTTTAGAAGTATTAATTTTTATACCATTTCTGAATATCCAAACAGTCTTGATAAATATCTGGCAATTCACTCTCAACAATTGTTTTTATCAGTTTGTTTAAAGTGGACTTAGATAATTTTTTTATTAAATCTATAACGTCTTCAATTTTGCTTTCAGTGTCACTACTCGACCCTGTCAGAAGAGATTTCTCTGCACAAGTTGCACACCCAGTGCACAAATAAAGTCCTCGCTCACAAAAGATAGTGCTTAAGTTCTCGATATATTTATCCTTGTATCTGAAAAATTAACTTTGTGTTCCTTATGTGTTTCTTTACTCTTCCAAAACAAAACTTTACGTACAAAATCATGCACGAAGAACGTAAGCTACCGTAATGGAAGTGTAAATAGGCTATATTTTCCGTGCTCTTAATTTCAGGTTATCATTGATTGATTGATTGTACATTGTTTTACGTCCCATTCGAGAATTACTAGTCCTGATTAAGAAAACAAAAAAATTATTTGGAATATGTTGGGATTATCTATACATGAAATCACCAAACCTTTATTTGCTGCAGAATCTATGTAAATCAATTAGATACGCAAAATATGAGTTTTGAGTTAGACCAAAATTAAAATAAGTAGTTTTGGTAATAATATGTTATATAAATATTTCTATGTTTGTTTGTATTAAGAAATAAAAATAAAATATAGAAAAAAAAAAGTTTGGTAATAAAAATTACACACAAGGACAGATTGTTACTTTAGAATTAAAAATTGATTCACAGCAATTTTAGAGATAAAATTATACTTACAGAAATGTGTTATCAAATGGAATACTTTTTCCATAAAATTTACTTTGAAATTAGTGAAAATAACAAAAAGCATCTGACAATACGGGTACTACTAAACAGAGAACTCTAAAGGAGCACAAATGTGGTCCACTTCCTGGTGAGCTTGCAGATGGCAAACAATATACTGTACGTGTACATAAATTGGCGTATTTAAAATTTAGCGCAATTACTGGGTGTGGAATTGTTGGCGAAATCATGAATTCGCGCTATATACATGTCCCTGCTGTATATTGTATTTATAAATGATTTCTTACCGGTATTCATGAATTAGCGCTTCGCTGTCTGCGCCAAAGACGCTAAAATATGAAGCCCGCTTTTTTAAGTACACATACAGTAGACATTTCAAAACTAGTAAGAATATCTTTAACCTGAATAAGAAAGGTAGCTATGTTCGAATCAGTGGAAAAAAAGGTATTATTGTGAGCATAGTTGTATGCGAATTGAAAACCTTCATTCTTTTCAAAACGTTCATACAGGTCAGCAACTTTTTAACTATTCCACTAAATACACATTTCCTGCGTATTCTGAAAGTGGCGGACTTGGATGAAAATGTACAGGTCAAAAGCACATCAGATGTTGAATGTAAATGTGATTTAATACCATACGAAAGAGAATTTGTGGCAATCCTCTTCACTTCAAAAGTTTGGTAGGACACATAATTCAAGACTGAATATATTCATCAAACTATCAAACTCTCTATATACCCAAGGCAAACATTTTGTAGAAAATATAACAAAGGCAACATAAATTTGAATATACATTCAGCATTACATGTATATGTTCAATGCATTTCTTGATAAAAACAAATTTGTACCTTGATATAGGGCTGTATCAAACAAATCATTTGCTGTCGTGGAATTTATACAAGAGGCCCAAGGGCCTTGAATCGCTCTTCTGATAAACTGTACAACCTATCACTTCTATTTGAAGTCTCTAAGTATCCTGTATATTTAGATAAACCCTTGAAATTCCAATTCACACTCTGAGAACCTAGGATGATTCTAAGCCAACTAGTACCTGAGAGTTGCTCAGGTGACCTACTTATCACGTCATTCTCTGAAGACCCGTCAACTAAGTTTGATGATTTCAATTTTTTAAAATTATAACCATTAAATTTCAAAGTAGGTCAACGTGACCTACTTTTCAGTTGTCGTACTCCAAGGACCCAAGATGCATCAACTGACAAAGTTTGATGATTCTAAGCCAATAAATACTTGAAATATTTAATTAAAGCCATAAATTTTCAAAAGTAGGTCACGTGACCTACTTTTCAGTTATTGTACTTCGAGGACCCAAGACGCATCAACTGACAAAGTTTGATGATTTTAAGCCAATTAGTACCTGAAATATTTAATTAAAGCCATACATTTTCTAAAGTAGGTCACGGTGACCTACTTTTCAGTTGATCTACTCCGAAGACCCAAGATGCATCAACTGCCAAAGTTTGATGATTCTAAGCCAATTAGTACCTGAAATATTTAATTAAAGCCATATATTTTCAAAAGTAGGTCACGGTGACCTACTTTTCAGTCGATCTACTCCGAAGACCCAAGATGCATCAACAGAGAGTTTGATGATTCTAAGCCAATTAGTACCTGAAATATTTAATTAAAGCCATAAATTTTCAAAAGTAGGTCACGGTGACATACTTTTCAGTTGTTGTACTTCGAGGACCCAAGACGCATCAACTGACAAAGTTTGATGATTCTAAGCCAATAAGTTCTTGAAATATTTAATTAAAGCCAAGTAGGTCACGTGACCTACTTTCAACTTGTTGTGATTCGAGGACCCAAGACGCATCAACTGACAAAGTTTGATGTTTCTAAGCCAATTATTACCTGAAATATTTAATTAAAGCCATAAATTTTCAAAAGTAGGTCACTATGACCTACTTTTCAGTCGACCTACTCCGAAGACCCAAGATGCATCAACTGACAAAGTTTGATGATTCTAAGCCAATTAGTACCTGAAATATTTAATTATAGCCATATAAATTGAAAAGTAGGTCACGGTGACCTAATTTTCAGTCGACCTACTGCGATGACCAAAGATGCATCAACTTATAAAGTTACATATGTACACTGGTACATATGGTAGCTTTTCTATTTTATGCAGTGATAAGTGCAGCATTACACACATTTCCTAAGTTTTGTGGTTTTAATACAAAATTGACATTTAATATCTGTAACATCTACGGGTCTGAAAATGTGCTTTTAAAACAAAAACAAGGAAAAAAATCCCGATTCAGAAATGGCTCTAATAATATCCCAGTTTTTCATTTTGTAAGCAATGCACGACGCTGAATAATGAGGCATGACTTGCTTGTGTATTCAAGATTGGTATTGATACTTTACTATAAACTATTGACAGGACATAAAAAGAAACGTACAAACAAGAGCCCCATTGGCAACAACGCTCACTTCAGTCACTGGGCCCACTATTAAGAAATAGTTTTTCTAAATTTTGATTGTCGTTTGAGGTCTCAGTCAGTATTGACAAGGGTCATGATATGAGCAACAAAAGACTCATGGGCCACATTGCTCACCTGAGCTGAGCTGAACAAATCAGTTCAGTATTGAAAAGTTTAAATTAAGGAGGGAGGAGAGGGCTTGAATTTAAATTAATAACAGTTTTTGCAAAAACCTATGGCATCATAGGAGGATGGAAATACCTTAAAGGTCAGGAAGGAACATCTAAATCAGAAACAATGTTTTGATAAACAAATTGTTTTGTCTACACAAGTGATTTAATTAATAAATATTGCAACCAAATAATAAAGAATCACAAATTGTGAGTGTTTTTAAGTGGTGTAAACATTAAGAATTTACAATAAACAAGAGATGGTAAAACACTATTGCACCCCCCCCCCCCCCAATAATGGGAATTTATTAAAGTCCAAAGGGTAGAACTCTATCAAAAATTGCGGGATTGTATGCAAAACAGAACTTGACCTAGATATTCCTATGATAAATATGTACACCAAATTTCATTTCAGTATGGGCAACCTCTGCAAAAGAAATGAACGAAAAATGCAAATAATTGGAATTTTTTCCAAGTCTAAGGAGCATAACTCTGTGAAAAATTGTTGTTCATACCCAAAATAAAACTTAAATTGACCTAGGCTAGATATTCTTATGATAAATCTGTTGCCAAATTTCAGTTCAGTATCTGCAACCTCTGTTAAGAAAATGAAAAGAAACTATTGGTGGACTGACAGACAGACAGACTGACCATCCGACCGACAGAAAACAGTAAAGCAATATGCTATCCCTTCTTCTAAGTAGGGCCTAATAAAGAAATAAATAACAAGATACAGAATTTGTTTTATATTTTTTCTAGATGCAAGTTTTTAAGTTCTATTAAACATAACTACCATTAAAACATTCATGAATTCAGAATTGATTAATTAAATGTTTTCAAATAAATAATTCATTAAAATAAGAGTATTCTGTCCCCCTTTTTTGTGGGTGACAATCGATAGAAAATTTTAAAATCGATAGTCACTATTTTTTTTTTCAAATTGTATTTAAATAAAAAGTTTATCTTTGAACATTATCAAAAGACGTTCCCCTATATCTTAAAATGGTACCCTTTCAAATTGTAGCCGGGTGGATTTTTTTCCTGACAAATCTGTGTTTTATCAATCAGCCGATTCAATTTTTACCAAGAATGTTAATTGTAACTTTATTTGAGATATAAAATATTTCAACCAAGACAACATTCACCTTAAACATAAATAGGAATGATCATTATGATATCATCTAGCAAATCACCCACAACGTTTTGAACAGCAAGACAGCCATGTTGGGTGTCTGCTGTAAATACCACACCTGATTATAAAGTCCACGGATGTTTGACCCCATATATTGAGGCATTTATGGAAAGTGCAAATAAATGTTTTAAACTATAAATTTTTTATGTGTCAATATGTAAGATTGTACATAAGCAAATATAAATAAATAAATAGATAAATAAATAAATATTTTTGGTACATGTATGTTAGTCTGAAAGATTTGTATTTAAAGACGTACAACACACTGGGGGAAATAACTCTTGCGATTTCAATAAAACGTTTAACATAACGTTAAATATGACGTTAATTACGAAGCGTCAAAATGACAAGCGATACGATCCCGATGTAATTAATGTAAAAAAAAAGAGGTTTTTATTGTGGTTTCTTTAGGAATACCAAATCCTCTCCTTGATCATTTGCGTAATTGCAATAAATCCCCCCCTCCATAAAAAAAAAGACAGGTTCCTTAAACTTCTTTAATTTAAATTTAGTAAATTAATTCTTTAATATTGTATTTATGATATACACAAAGGCATTTTTTTAATCTAAAAATGTTAATGCTACTCTACATTGCTTTTTCCCGTTACAATCGGGCGCATAACATTGAGAATAAATATTAACGGTATGTCTAAATATTATCATATTACGTGAATAAACATTTTCTTGCTTTTCTTTTCTTTTAAAAAAGAGTAACCGTTTTCAGAAGGTCACTGATCAAAGAGAAACAACTCTAAAATATGTAGCAGGTGTATGTCTTTCCTTCCCTTAGCTGAGTTATTCCTCCTGTTTTCTGAAGCATTATGGGTTTTTTTCCCCTCACAAATATACACATATACATTTACAGTGTGTTCCAAGGAACAATAGAACTGAAAGCCAAAGTTTATACAAATTAAAGTATGTATCAAAAGTGAAAAATTATTTACTGAAATTAATACAACGGTTGCACCCCACTGAGAAAATCTTTTACTGTAAACAGTTTCAGTCCGCATTTCCTCGAATAAAAACAAAACGATTGATACCAAGGTACATGATACCACTGTAGATGATTCAGACATATTTTTAATATTGATAAATAATTTAAAATTTGGTATAATTGAAGTAAATATGGACAACTACATCTTTTCCATTTTATTTATTGAAGTTTACAACAGAAGGATACAATATCCGGGGGGGGGGGACTCCTCTCGTTTGAAAAGAGAAATAATTTAAAACATATATGTATATATAATCCATTTTCATCACAAGAGAGTTGTACATACACCACTCTTGGTTCACTTAACAAATAATATTCAATGCAAGTAGAAGTCATATAAAGGTTTGAAACTGCTCCTGTGTGTACGCATGGACTCTAAACGGGACACATGGTCATAAAATCCTTAGAGAAATAGTTTTACTAAATATAAATACAAAAAAAAAAACAACAAACATTTAGAATAAGAAAAAATATTAGTAGTCAATATTTCTAATCTGTATACACGAATGAAGGACATTACTTTAGGAATTCAATATGTCAATTATATAAATTATGCCGACGTAACCGATGTTTTTTTTCAAGCTTTAATTTCCTGCATTACAGATAAGAATGGAGGGGGGGGTCTTAAAATTTCAGAAATTGCTTATTCATCTTCATTTAAATGCAGATATAAAGTTTTATATTTGTGATAAAAATTAAATGCACTTCACATTTTTTAAGGAAAAGATATTGTCCAGCTAGGAATATTTATTTGTATTTGTAGAATCATAGCATTGCTTTCGTCCCAAGTATGAAAGACGCTGTGAGAAACGTATCACGCGTCGTTTAAAAAAATTCAAAAAATTATCAAGAATATTTTGATCACCAGTTACAAGAAGTAATTATTTTTTTCAAAATTAAACGACAGATTTTTTCATAAAAAAAATACTTCTTTTGAAAATCACGCATTTTTCAATGCAAAAATAAACCATAGTTTTTCAGTTTAGATTCTTCAAAATCCTTTTTCTCGAAGTGCACCACTCCAAAATCACTTTATTTGTGTGTTTAATACGCAGCAAAGTTAAGGCTGCAATAAGGAGGCGGGGCCTAATTTTTACGGGAAATGCTTACTATGACATCACACAAAAAATATGTTCTTCAAATAACCACAAAATGGACTAATTTGCTTTTTTAAACTGTTGGATAGCTTTAAACTACATCACACTTACTATTGCATGTATTTTTGACGTTTGTTAAATCCCACACAGCAATATATAAACAATGCACTTGTCAATGTGATGTCATATGACAAAATTTGACGCAGTTTGTATGCAGTGAGAGGCGGATCAAGTAATATTTTATACCCTGAAAAATGTATTTTGTAATTAAATAAAATATATTTGCAGATATATAAGAGGCCATTAACTTGGATGCGTCTATTTTATGATTTTATTCATATACTTCCCGTTCATTTCCTAGACAAGCGACGCTGCCGTATATTTGTATGCAGATTCATTGAAGGGTAATAGAAGGGTCGTAATAAATCGATATATTGCAAGAGCAGACCCTCAATGAATTAGGTCTTTCCACCTTTCTGTGGAAAGACCTATTGAAATTGTTCTGTTTATTATTATTTTTATTATTTTTCCGCCGGACGCTTTTTTGTTTCAAGATCTTTTGAAAAAATTTATAGTCCATGAGAATGTACTCCGTAAAAGATTTTTGCATTTGACCCTGCGTAAATGAACTTTGACCCCTCAAAGAGTTATTACCCCTTTTGCAATAAAAGCTTGTTATCCCTACTCCTTTGAAACCGTAAATTATAGAGATACGAAACCTTCACCAATGTCTTCCACTAATTTAGATGACTCTTCAATCTATTCATTGCGAAAGTATTCATTGACCCCTTCAATGAGTTATTACCCCTGAAAGTTTATGAAGTTTACGTATAATGAAAAATTTTCAAAACGATAAGTCGTAGAGCCATGGAACCAACCGCATCAGATTCTTTGACCTCAAACCTTGAAATTTTTTTTCAAGGTCAAATGTCAAGGTCATTCAACATTTGAGAAATTAAGCTATATTTATATCTCTTTTGTCTTTTAACCTATACTACATATATTTGCATCTTTAATATGTCCTCTTAAAACTATTTCAAAGATTTTTAACTTGTTCCCAAAGATTGACCCCGTCAAAAATTATTGCCCCTTTCACTAAAAACCTTGTTATCGCTACTCCTCCAAATCCGTAAGCCGCAGAGAAACCAAACCTTCACTAACGTCTTAAGGGTCTTTAGACACAACTTCAATCTATTCAGTGCTAAAGGATCTGATGACCCCTTATATGAGTTACCGCCCTTTAACGTCTTTGCGATTACTATTAAAGCTTATAACTTTAAAACTAAAAGTCATAGAAGCATGGGGTCAAGTCCAATGTGACCTTGACCTTTGACCTTGAATATTTGTTCAGGGTCAAAGATCAAGGTCGCTTAAATTTTTTGAAAATTTTCATTTTTCCAATATTTCAAGCCATTTCTGGGTTCTTTTTATTCGAGATTTAAATATAAAGGAGTAAATATAAAAAAAGTTTTAAAAATTTAAAGAAGGTGGAAAGACCTCTAATTGTTCTGTGAACAATTAGTCTACTAGTTATTTTTATTATTTTTCCGCCGAATGGTTTTTTGTTTCAAAACTTATCGAAAAGATTTATGGTCCATAAGAATGTACTTTGTAAAAGATTTTTGCGGTTGACCCTGCGTATATGAACTTTGACCCCTTAAGGAGTTACACCCCTTTCACAATAAAACCTTGTTATCGCTACTCCTTCGAAACCGTAAACTGTAGAGGTACGGAACCTTCACCAATGTCTTCGACTAATTGAGGGGACTCTTCAATCTTCTCATTGCGAAAGTATTCGTCGACCCCTTTTATGAGTTATTGCCCCTGAAAGTTTTTGATGTTTACGAATAATTAAAAATTTTCAAAACGATAAGTCGTAGAGACATGGGACCAACTGCAAAGGATTCATTGATCTTTGACCTCAAAATATATGCAAAGGTCAAAGGTCATTCCAAAAATTAAAAAATAAGCTCTTTTTACAGCTCTTTTGTCTTTCAACATATACTATCTGTCTTTGCATCAATAATATGTACTCTTAAATCTATTTGAAAGATTTCATTCTTGTCCCCTAAGCTTAACCCCTTTGAAAGTTATAGCCCCTTGTGCGAAAAACCTTGTTATCGCTACTTCTCCGAAACCGTAAACCGCAGAGACATGAAACCTTCACTAATGTCTTCAGGGTATTTAGACACAATTTCAATCTATTCAGTGCGAAAGGATCTGATGACCCCTTTTATGAGTTATTGCCCTTTAACGTCTTTGCGCTTACTATTAAACCTTATAAGTCATAGAAGCATGGGATCAAGTGCAAGGTGACTCTTGACCTTTGACCTTGAATATTTGTTCAAGGTCAAAGGTCAAGGTCATTTGAAAAATTAATTTTTTTTTTCTCCATTTTTCAAGCCATTTCTGGTTTCTGTTGTATAAATATAAACAGCAGAGAGTTAAATATGAAGAAAATTTGAAATTTAAAGAAGGTGGAAAGACCTCTAATTGTACGAGAACAATTAGTCTACTAGTTATGACAAGCTTTTACACATAAACTCAAGAGGTATGAACACATTTGAAAAGTGCTGCGAACCTGATGAAATCTTGCAAATGAATTAATTATATCTATATTTAATGTACTTGACCGCAAAATAGTTAACATGCGGTCAAACAAACGTAATTTTAGCAATTATATAGTAGAATCTATATAGGTTCGCAGCACTTTTCACAAACTACAAAGAGTGTTGAAAATAATTATAAATTAAACATAGATTTTTAACGTGGTTATGCCCTTGCAATATTGGAATTTATACATGACCTCAATACTGCAGGTATATTTGCTAAAATCACGTGACTGCCACATTACGTCACAAGTCTAGAGGGAAATCTAATCGTCCCCAACATGTAATTTTCAACCACATTACATTTGTCCGATAATAGTAAAGTCCTAAAAAGAATCGCCAATCCTTGTTTCTATATAAAAAATTCGCTGATATTTCCATTTGTCACCTTAACTGTACTGCGTAGTTAAACGAACGATTCAGCAAATTTTGACAGCTAGGCTAAACTTAAATATTTTGAAATAAGAGATTTTATAGTTAGTTGGTTGAATTTTTTTTGTATTCGTGATCAGCCAAAGGGGGGTAACTTTAAGAACTTTCTGTCCAAATTCGGCTCGAACGAGTTTGACCAAAATGTACATACACATAGTACATATTGTCATGTAAAAGATATACAAAAATTGCGAAAATTAAACGACAGGAAATTTTGGGGGGTAGGTGTGTTGTACATCTTTACATATTTTTCTAAGGATATCAAAAAATTTCATGATTAACTTCAAATTATCGATCATATAATCGATTGAATGCTATCGATTCAATTTGATAATCGAATGTAAATTTGGTCCGATTTTGCAACACTAATTCTAGGTCGATTCTTGCCTTTGGGCAAGTGGCTTTTTAAAAAAATTCTAGACTGCAGTAGTAAGGGGTATAGAGAAGTAAGTGTAGGATCAGGATGACGTCATGGGTTTTTCCAGACCCCACCCACAAAGGTCAAGGTCACAGTCAAGGGTGGAGTCTACAGTCGCATCACCAAGGTGCCAAGGTCACGGAGTCACGAAGGTGACCTTGGGGTCCAAGGTCAAGTAAGTGATCCAAAGGTGACCTTCGACCCCAAGGTATTCTCCACTTTGACACCAAGGTCACCTAGCGGTCACCTTGAGAATTCTACCTTGACAACCGGAGTCACCAAGGTCACTATGGGGTTACCCACTTTGATACCAAGGTCACCTTGGGGGTCACCTTTAGAATACTACCTTGATAATTCTGAAATCACTAGTTTGAGATCACCAGCCTGAAGCCACCTTTGTAAGATCGAAATTGAAACATACTAAGTCTAAAGTGACCTTTGTAAAATCACCTTGATAATGTTGAAGTCACCTTGATAATTAGAACAAGTCTGAGGTCACCTTCATAAAATCTTGAAATCACAATGGTAATTGGAACTTCTAATGTAGGTAAAAAGTTACATCTTCAAGGTTATTAATTTTCAAACCAAACAAAAACTATAAAATGAGGCATGGCTGTGTAAATTTTTACACAATCCATGGCTACTCTCTGAAGTCAAGCCAGTAAGTAAAACCTTATCAATGTTTAATTAACAGTAATAACAAAATGAATATCAAGTGAATTTAAAACTCAAGTTTGACATCAAGACATAACATTAAACTGATTTCAGTTTTTAAGAGACATATAGTATGTTAGTTCCCATGAAATATCTTAATCAGAATGATTAAAAAAATTATCCAAGACTGCGAAAAAAAAAAATAAGTATAAAAATCATTGGTCCAACCTACGACATTTAAAGTTTTTAAGTTTTACAGTTATAGGCATCTTTGAAAAGTACAGAGAGAACAACACATATCAATTTAAATCATTTTAATATATCCTAAAATATACTAAATCATATAAAGTATTTTTAGTATGAATTATGTGTACAAAAATCAAAACAGATTACAAATGCAATAACATTTGATCATTTTTAAAGTTGCATCAATCTAATAAGTGTTTAATATATCCTAAAATATACCAAATTTTTGAATTATTTTCATTTTGAACTATTTGTACAAGAATCAAAATAGATTACGAATGCAATGATAAATGACGCTTTTGCTTTATGTAGTCTGATCCAAAGTTTACCAGAATTACAGCTAGGGTGAACATGGTCTGTATTTCCATATCACAGAGTTTTGAATGCAACTCTTTGTTTGCAGTTTTTCTTTATGTAGTCTGATATAAAGTTTACTAGAATTGCAGATTGAGGTAAGTCTTTCTGCATGCAGTCTATCATGTTTTGAAGAACCACAAGTTCTTCATTCAGGGGAGGTCTGTCTTGTTGATTATTGGCCGTCCTGCACCTTTTTTCCAAGGCCGCAAATTTCCTTGGGCTCTTGTTTCTGTAGATATAATGATAAAATAGCCAGGGTCATTAAAACAAATAGTCTTTGTGTAATGGATTTTAAACCATATAAACATGACTTGTGATATAAAATCAATAAACATAAATAAAAAAAAATGTTTAACTGGTAAATAATTTAAAGTTAAATTATTTAAACGTACAAACTTACAAAAATATAAATGAACATAGTATCATTTGTTCTGATAATTGCTTTACCCCCAAATTATGATTTAAAATTCTGATAATATCAACCTTCATAAACTTTGAATTGAAGATTTTGCTTTTATATTTCCTTTAATTAAAACAAGATTAAAAAAAACAAACGTTAATATAAGTACCTAAATGTCTTGAGGAAATCATTCCCGTTGGTTTGAGTTGCTCTGGGTGCAATAACTGTTGAGGTAGTTTGACTAACATTCCCTTTGGTTTGAGTTGCTTTGGGCGCAGTAACTGTTGAGGTAGTTTGACTAACATTCCCTTTGGTTCGATTTGCTATGGTTTGAGTTGCTATAGGCGCAGTAACTGTTGAAGTAGTTTGACTAACATTCCCTTTGGTTTGAGTTGCTATGAGCGCAGTAACTGCTGTATAATGGACTTTTGAGCTTGAATACTGTTCGTTATCTCCATATATTTCATTGAAGTAGTTTGACTAACATTCCCTCTGGTTTGAGTTGCTATGGGCGCAGTAACTGTTGAGGTAGTTTGACTAACATTCCCTTTGGTTTGAGTTGCTATGGGCGCAGTAACTGTTGAGGTAGTTTGACTAACATTCCCTTTGGTTCGATTTGCTATGGGCGCAGTAACTGTTGAGGTAGTTTGACTAACATTCCCTTTGGTTTGAGTTGCTGTGAGCGCAGTAACTGTTGAGGTAGTTTGACTAACATTCCCTTTGGTTTGAGTTGCTATGGGCGCAGTAACTGTTGAGGTAGTTTGACTAACATTCCCTTTGGTTTGAGTTGCTATGAGCGCAGTAACTGTTGAGGTAGTTTGACTAACATTCCCTTTGGTTTGAGTTACTATGGGCCTAACAGGGTTACTAGTGTTATTATTTCCCCTGAAAAAAAGTTTTATGATATTTTATTGTTTTATGTATAATTTGTTGTCCATGTTTATGTTCAAAATTAAACACAAATTAAATGAATTCTCATTAATACATAACATAAACCGCTTGTTTTTAAATGATATTAAGAACATGATGATATTTTAAGACTTATTTTTAATTCATATTGACCATCTATTTCTTGACATTGTGTACACCAAAATATATTAAGCATACAAAATCTTTCTGAACAAAAAAAATTATAGTTACCTTAGCAATTTCATCAACTGACTCTTTTTTTTCGTATCTTTCCACCTCTTTCTTCTTTAAGAATCTGAGGCTGCGTCTCCTCTTTTGGTATGGTTTTGAGGTTGAGCAGCCCAGAATCGACAGACGGCTCCAAATTTTCTATGTTGCCCGAGTGTATGGCATCGTCTCCCGTCAAGGCTAAATAGGGGTCGAATGGAGAATAATTTGGTCTAGAGAAAACTTTTTTTTTTGTTAAATTGTCTTTGGTAAAAGTTATACATATATTAAAGTGCCTAAATCACGAATTGGTAAATAATGAAAAAATAATTCAATACTTAAAATCACACAATAGTTGAAAAAAAAACTGAGTAATAAAGTTTTGAAATATGTTTAAAGAAAGAAGAAACTCTGTTCAGGTTTTAACAAAATGTGTTAAAAATGACGTGTTTTAACTATTTTTTTCATAGATAAAAAAAAATATAAAATATAAAGAAAATTTTTAGACACTTTTCCTTTTCGACCATTAAAAGTGCACATTTCTGGATTTTTCAAGCAATTTCTAGTGTTATCGAACTGGCTAAAATACAATTCAATGGGTTTCTTTACTCGTTGTGGATGGAAAGTGGTCATATCTTTAACTTTTTTTTTTAGATAAAATTTTTGGCAACTCAGATATCCATAGTTATTTTTAAGCAATCCTAAATAAAGTCTAGGAACGATAAGTCTGGGTGGTCTAAACTGGTATTCAAGTGTGTATGATAAGCGGGGTGCCATTTTAACACACACACACACATTGTAAAACATAAAAAAATGGTTTCAATTTAGAGAACTCATACTTAAAATTAGAGGTTAAATTATTGAGATGAAAACCTTTACATAAGTTTTTTAGGTACATGAAACCTATAACACAACAACATAATGATCGGTCTAGACTAGTATACCATACATAAATTCTTGAGAATTAATTACCCATCGTTTGAGATTGGCAAAAGAGACCATTCTTATTCCAACAAATCCCATTCGATCTGGAAGTCATCAAGCGTTGGTAGCATTTTTTTGGGGGGGGGGGGGGGTCTGCATATTAATGTCTTTCCTATGTATATAAATAAAAAAAGATTTTCAGAGGTGTTGGTATACAAAATAAAAACCCACATAAATAATGTATCTGAAGATTCTGTTATTTAATTCTACATTACGTTTACGTTTTATTTATTATTTAATAATAGTTATAATTACGAATGACAGGATATTTTCGAATTCTTAAAATATTAATTTAGGTTATATACCGTGTTTGATAAAATTTTAAATATTAAATTTTCTTTTACTTTTTTATCTATTTTGTTCAATACATATCAGATAAAATTTTAAATATATAACGGAAGATTCGATTCTGTAACTTCACGTTCTCTTATGTACATTCAAACTAGGACAGGATACTTTCAAAAATTTATTCCCGTTTCCTATTTTAATGATAACGTATGATATAAACTTACATGTTAAGAAATTCTTCCGCCATCTCCTCCTAACTCAAGAAAGCTGTATCCTTTCCTCGTTAAAAAAATGTATTAGAATCTGAATACTGTGAATGGTAATGACAAAAAAAAAAACAAACAGTGATGCCTTGGATTTATATAGTAAGTGAATTTATGTTAAACTAGAGCCAAGCTCGTTGCAATGCAACGAATAGGTCTTCCATCGGAGCTCCGGACAGGACAGAGCGACCTTGAGTCAAGGTCATGCAACATTTTAAGGTTATAAACAATCCTGTAAGGGGCATCAACTTTCAATGTTTCAACAGTAAAGGAATGTAAAATTCCCCTGTCAGTGAACTTGAACTTGTCCAAATAACTTTGCGTCAAGCCAAGACACATTCTGCAGCTTGTTAAGAGCAAACACCATCTTTATGTCACCGACATAAAAAAAAATCACAGTCACGTATTCTTTCAGACTATTCATCCAAAACATCATATTCTAAGTGACCTCGAATTTAAGTCAAGGCCATTACACACTCTGGATGATATATTTATCATCTTTTCAGTGAAATGCAAATGCATGCAATTTTTTCTATTACAAAAGTTTAGACCTTTTTGTTTGTTTGTTTGTATGTTGTTTAACGTCCCTTTCGAGAATTTTTCAATCATATGGAGACGCCACCATTTGCCGATGGAGATCTGCAAATTTTGACCTATACTCGGCCATTTAGCAGTGAGGGATCTTTTTCGTGCCAGCACCTACTGCCAGACGGGACCTCAGTTTGTACGGTCTCATCCGAAGGATCAGTCTCTGCGTCCCACAGTGGGATTCAAACCTGCGACGTAAGGATCAACTCCATAATCCACGACTCTAGAGCAGACACTCTTACCACTGCGCCACTTGGGCGACTAGACCTTTTTGAATTTTACACTTATCATATCAGTGACCTTGAACTTGCCTAAATGACCTATGTTAAGGTAAAAAACAACCTTTGAACAAATTATGAGCTTCCAGTGATACCCAATGACAAAGATATACCTGAAAAAGAATATTGCACTTTTCTGTCAGTGACCTTGAACTTGCCAGAAAGACCTTGGATCAAGGTCAAAACACATTCTTGGATCATAAGCAATCTCTGTATCAAGTAAAAGCTTCCAGTGATTTTATATAACAAAGTTATAGCATGTGAAAAAAAAATAATATTTATCTGCCAGTGACCTTGAACTTGCCGAAAAAAACCTTTGTTCAAGGTCAGGAAAACCCATCTCAAGCAATCTGAGAAAAAGTTTCCTGTGTTCCTCCCACCCCTTATAAAATTATAATCCAGGCACGAATTTTGCCACTTCTTCTGTCAGTCTAGTACTATGTTATCTCAAACCGGTGGATCATAAGCAATCTTTGTTCCAAGTATGAGCTTCAAAAGTTATAACATACAGTAATCTTACAGTTTTCTGTCAGTGACCTTGAACTTACAGGAATGACCTTGGATGAAAGTCGTGTCAAACCCTTTAATTTTGTCATAAGCAATTTCTGTATCAAGTATGATACTTGCTATTTTTTTCCAATGACCTTGAACTTGCTGGAATGATGTTGGATCAAAACCATGACACACCTTTGGATCATTGGTAATCTTTGTACCAAGTATGACCTTCCAGTTTCTTCATAACAAAGTTATAATATCCTTGGCGAACTATCACGTACAGACGGACAGCTAGGCAGACGGACAGTGTGATTCCAAAAGACTCAAAACACCCCCACCCCAAACCCACACACTTCGTTTGGGGGGATATATAAATTCCTTTGTTAAATTATGAACACTCTTTCCGGCCCAAACCTTCTCCCTGGAATCAATATTTGAAAAAAAAAAATGAATGTATGCTATGTTGGAAATTTTCTCATTCTAGTCCAGGGATTCTTGAGAATACTATTTTCAAATGACCCCATGCGCGGATCTAGAGGGGGTTGGGGGCAGTTAAATGTATATACTAAACAAGAGGCCCATGGGCCACATCGCTCACCTGAGTAACTTTGGCCATGCTGTTCATTACCAGACTTCCCCCCTTGTAATACCTATTGTGGCCCAACCCTACCCCCAGGGGCCATGATTTGAACAATTTAGAATATACACTACCCCAGGATGCTTCCATATAAGTTTCAGTTTTTCTGGTCCAGTGGTTCTTCACAAGATTTTAAAAGATTTTTCCTATATATTTCAATGTAAAACTTGAGATTCCCCCTATTGTGGCCCCGCCCTATCCCCGGGGTCATGATTTGAACAATTTAGAGTCTACACTACTTGAGGATGCTTCCACATAAGTTTCAGCTTTTCTGGCTCAGTGGTTCTTGAGAAGAAGATTTTTAAAGATTTTTTCCTATATATTTCAATGTAAAACTTGTATTTCCTATTGTGGCCTCGCCCTACCCCCGGGAGTCATAATTTGAACAATTTAGAATCTACACTACCCCAGGATGCTTTCAAAAAAAGTTTCAGCTTTTCTGGCTCTGTGGTTCTTGAGAAGAAGATTTTTAAAGATTTTTCCAATATATTTCTAAGTAAAACTTGTATTTCCTATTGTGGCCCAGCCCTGTCCCTGGGGGTCATGATTTGAACAATTTAGAATCTACACTACCCAAGGATGCTTCCACAAAAGTTTCAGCTTTTCTGGCTCAGTGGTTCTTGAGAAGAAGATTTTTAAAGATTTTTCCTATATATTTCAATGTAAAACTTGAGATTCCCCCTATAGTGGCCCCGCCCTATCCCCGGGGTCATGATTTGAACAATTTAGAATCTACACTACCCAAGGATGCTTCCACAAAAGTTTCAGCTTTTCTGGCTCAGTGGTTCTTGAGAAGAAGATTTTTAAAGATTTTTCCTATATATTTCAATGTAAAACTTGAGATTCCCCCTATAGTGGCCCCGCCCTATCCCCGGGGTCATGATTTGAACAATTTAGAGTCTACACTACTTGAGGATGCTTCCACATAAGTTTCAGCTTTTCTGGCTCAGTGGTTCTTGACAAGAAGATTTTTAAAGATTTGTCCTATATATTTCAATGTAAAACTTGTATTCCCTATTGTGGCCTCGCCCTACCCCCGGGGGTCATGATTTGAACAATTTAGAATTTACACTACCCCAGGATGCTTCCACATAAGTTTCAGCTTTTCTGGCTCAGTGGTTCTTGAGAAGAAGATTTTTCCTATATATTTCAATGTAAAACTTGTATTCCCTATTGTGGCCTCGCCCTACCCCCGGGGGTCATGATTTGAACAATTTAGAATCTACACTACCCCAGGATGCTTCCACATAAGTTTCAGCTTTTCTGGCTCAGTGGTTCTTGAGAAGAAGATTTTTAAAGATTTTTCCTATATATTTCTAAGTAAAACTTGTATTTCCTATTGTGGCCCAGCCCTGTCCCTGGGGGTCATGATTTGAACAATTTAGAATCTACACTACCCTAGGATGCTTTCAAAAAAAGTTTCAGCTTTTCTGGCTCAGTGGTTCTTGAGAAGAAGATTTTTAAAGATTTTTCCTAAATATTTCTAAGTAAAACTTGTATTCCCTATTGTGGCGTCGCCCTACCCCCGGGGGTCATGATTTGAACAATTTAGAATCTACACTACCCCAGGATGCTTCCACATAAGTTTCAGCTTTTCTGGCTCAGTGGTTCTTGAGAAGAAGATTTTTAAAGATTTTTTCAATATATTTCAATGTAAAACTTGTATTTCCTATTGTGGCCTCGCCCTACCCCCGGGGGTCATGATTTGAACAATTTAGAATCTACACTACCCCAAGATGCTTCCACATAAGTTTCAGGTTTTCTGGCTCAGTGGTTCTTGAGAAGAAGATTTTTAAAGATTTTTCCTATATATTTCTAAGTAAAACTTGTATTTCCTATTGTGGCCCAGCCCTGTCCCTGGGGGTCATGATTTGAACAATTTAGAATCTACACTACCTCAGGATGCTTCCACATAAGTTTCAGGTTTTCTGGCCCAGTGGTTCTTGAGAAGAAGATTTTTAAAGATTTTTCCTATATATTTCAATGCTTGGATTCCCTATTGTGGCCCCGCCCTACCCCCGGGGGTCATGACTTTAACAATTTAGAATTTTCACTATCCCAGGATGCTTCCACATAAGTTTCAGCTTTTCTGGCCCAGTGGTTCTTGAGAAGAAGATTTTTTAATGACCCCATCCTATTTTTGTCTTTTCTTGATTATCTCCCCTTGTAAGGGGACTTGGTCCTTAATTTTAACAAGAGGCCCAAGGGCCTTAACGGTCACCTGAGTACAATACAACAATTTAGAGGATCCATAGTGTATTAAAATGAGAGGTGAAGCTTTGTTGCCCAAAAGCAAGAAAAATAGGGTGATGAGGATCAACAAAATAATTAGTCTAGTATTCATTAACAGTTTATAGATTAGGTTCTAATCTGTTCCCCATTTATCACTATTACCATAAGTATATTAACAAACTATCAGTGCTTCTATACTATTTTAATTCCTTGTTGTAATCTCTTACATTGACCTCTCTTGGTCTTTGATGAACATTTAATAAGACAAGTTATTTTTGTCTCATTTTATTTATCTATTACTTACAAGTCCACCTGATCATTAAAACTATGAAAATACTTTTTGTATTATACAATAAAAATTCTTGCATAATTCTCTTATTCTATTAACCTTTCAAGTACATTATTTACAGTGATTAATTATCAAAAGTAAACGGCAAAGGGGAATAACTCCTCTCAGTAGAATGCAAATTGAGCCCTGGCTAGGACCAGAACACTTGACCAAATGGTCCAGATGTTCAAAAATCTGGTTAAAATACCCTTCCTTATTACAACTTTTACTCTTTTTGCCTCTGATATGCCCAAGTGCAGGGAAGATTTTTAAAGAAATAATGCATTTTTCCTACAGATTCACTATATTATCAATAGAGCCCCCCCCCCCCCTTCACCACCAAGAAACACCAGAGCCTCTCACCCTGGGACCAGAAGTTTCCTCTTCATAAGTAATCACTTTCTTTACATGTATCTGCTTAACATTAAGGAGCTGACAGGATTATTTAATAGAATTAATGCATTTTCACTATATTATCAACAGCCCCACCCTTACACCAGCACATCTGACCCAGGGGTCATGCAATTCACTACTCTGGAAGAAGCACTCTTGCTCATCATAACTATATACTTAGCTTCTCTGCTTTTTAACCAGAAGCAGAAAAGAATATTTTCAAGGAATTTTGCTTTTTCACTATATAATCAATAGAGCCCCCCCCCCTTTTCACCAGAACCCTTGACCCTGGGGCCATGAAATTCATAATTTTAGAAGAGGCATCCTTGCGTATCATAACAATGTACTTAGTTTGTTTAGATAGTACCCAGGGGCAGAGAAGAAGATTTTCAAAGAAATAATTCACCTTCCCTATAGGAGCTATATAGCCCCAACCTAGCACCAGAACCCCTGTCCCTGGGGCCATGAAATTCACAATTTTGGAAGAGGTGTCCTTGCTTATCATAACAATGTACTTTGTTTGTTTAAATAATACCCAGAAGCAGAGAAGAAGATTTTTAAAGCATTAATGCATTTTCACTATATAATAAATAGAGCCCAGTCCTAACATCAGAACCCCTGACCCAGGGGCCATGAAAT